>NC_087203.1:85192245-85207245 GCF_015104395.2 Macrobrachium nipponense | reverse complement strand
AACATGTTTGTTAAAGATGATGGCAGCATCAGTGGAATTGATTTTTATATATGGTCTTTTCAATTCTTCTTATTATTCTCTTCTCATCAGGGCTGATATTTGCTAATAGCTGGCCGATGTTCATATCTTGGCGAAAGAAATGTTTTCTAAAAATGATATTGTTATGATACAATAAAGTTTCATACATACTTACCTGGCAGATATATACAATAGCTATCGACTCCGTCGTCCCCGACAGAAATTCGAATTTCGCGGCACACGCTACAGGTAGGTCAGGTGATCTACCTGCCTGCCGCTGGGTGGCAGGACTAGGAACTATCCCCGTTTTCTAATCAGATTCTCTCTTCCACCTGTCTCCTGCATGGGGAGGCTGGGTGGGTCTTTAATTGTATATATCTGCCAGGTAAGTATGTATGAAACGTTTATTGTATCATAACAATATTCATTTTCATACATTCAACTTACCTGTCAGATATATACAGCTGATTGACACCCTTTGGTGGAGGGCAAGAGACAGCTAATTACTGACTAGACAGGTAAACACATATGTTGTAGGTATTTATAGACCTTAGTTCCTCTGTGTTTCTAGACGAAGGATTGACTCCTAGCTATTGCATAGGAGTCTGCTTCATCTCAAGAGCCTTAGCGAGATAGTGATCTGTGGCCAAGAGTTCTTGTGGATCTGTCGATGGGGTCTCTTCCACTTACTCGACAGAACCTAACTGGCGTTTGTCAATGGGAGCACATCCGCTTATATGACAACACGCACTTATTTAAGGAGCGCAACACGATCCCGATCACCTGTTCCTAACATGAGGGTTCGCGCTAAATTGAAAGAGAGTTATCCCCCAAACTCCTTTCAAACCTCCAATAAAATCATTGAGGTTAAATAAATTCAACTCATTATTAAAGGATCAGTGTCGGCTCCTTATCCCAGCAACGTATCCGCTGATACGTATAAACCAAGAAGAGAAGAAAATCTCTCGTAGGTTAAACTTGAAGTCCTTCGTGTAATGAGCAGTCAACACATAGTTGCATCTCTCATATGTTAAAGCTAATATGTCTTCCTGACATATGTTACGACAGACAAGAATGTGCAAAAGCTCGCACTTCATGAGCTTTTTAAATTCTCAGCTGTTTGAAGGTATCATCAAGTCACTTATGAAGTGCTTTAGAGATCACCATTGTTTCAAAGAAGACTAGGACTTCTTTGAACTGGATCTCATCTGGATGAAGCTAACGCCTGGCTTGCGCCTGGCTGGCGCGAGGAGTATCCTGTTTAGAATACTCCTGGAGCCTGACAGTCCGTAAAAACTCTTCGAATACTCCTGCCGTCTCTGGAAGGCGCATCTCGCTCCAAATACTCCTGGCGCCTGTTAGGAGTATTAAGCTCAGAATACTCCTGGCGCCTGGCAGGAGTCATCGCGCTTCGAATACTCCTGGCGCCTGGCAGGAGTATCGCGCTTCGAATATCCTGGCGCCTGTTAGGAGTATTAAGCTCAGAATACTCCTGGCGCCTGGCAGGAGTATCGCGTCGAAACTCCTGGCCTGGCAGGAGTATCGCGCTTCGAATACTCCTGGCGCCTGTTAGGAGGTATTAGTCATATTACGGCTGCAGGAGTATCGCGCTCCGAATACTCCTGCCTGGGAGGAGTATCGACGGAATATCCTCGTCCTCTGAATACTCCTGGCGCCTGGCAGGAGTATCGCTCTCCGAATACTCCTGGCGCCTGGGAGGAGTATCGTGCTCGGAATACTCCTGGCGCCTGGCAGAAGTATCGCTTTCCTAGGAGGAGCATCGTGATCGGAATACTCCTGGCGCCTGGTAGGAGTATCACGTTCCGAATACTCCTGGCGCCTGGGAGGAGTATCGTTCTCATCGGAATACTCCTGGTGCTTGGCAGGAGTATCGCGTTCCGAATACTCCTGGCGCCTGTTAGGAGTATTAAGCTCAGAATACTCCTGGCGCTTGGTAGGCACATCGCGCTTCGAATACTCCTGGCGCCTGGTAGGAGTAAAAAGTCTAGAATACTCCTGGCTCCTGGGAGGAGTATCGAGGTCAGAGTACTCAAGGCGCCTGGCAGGAGTATCTCTTCCCGAATACTCCTGACCTATGGAAGGCGCATCTAGTTCCGAATACTCCTGTGGCTTGGTAGGAGTATCGCTCATGGAATGGCCTTTCGAATGGCAAGTATATTGCGCTTAGCGGGCGCTATACTCCTATCAGGAGTTCTCTCTTCTCCAGTTGGCTCTTGTTGCTGGATGAAGATCTTGGCCTAGAACGATCTACAGTAAAGTCAGGCTCTTTGCGCCTACTTGGCTCCTGGCTCCTAGTTGGCGCCAGACGCTTGGCAGGAGTTACTTCCTTTCCCACGTCTCGCCTGCCTAACGCATCGCTCCCCCCAGAGATGGCCGCTTGTGCGACAATCCCCTGTAGGGTTCGTCGCGCCCGACAGGAGATCGGTATTTGGATCTCTGAATCAGAAGTCTGTCACCTTTTTACGAGTAGGATCTTTAGAAAGTACTCCTACCAAAGACGCTAATTGCTCCTGCACATTTCATCACAATTTAGTCAGCTCCATCCAGTAGACAATAGGAAATCTCAAAAGTCCAAGAGACAAGTCTTCCTCCGAGGAGGATCCTTATTGCATACTTCCGTTGCTAACGAGTTCTCCTCCTACATGTTGAGTTTTCTCGTTGCAGAAGCTTCCCTATCCTTGCCCGAAGGAAGGGAAGGAGCTTGGAATTTAAAGAGATTCTGAGCTGAAATTGGTTGATTTCTAGCTCTGAATGATACTCTCTGAACCTTTTGGGAAGTAGTTTGAGCCCTTCTCGCGTTTCCAAAGACTGTCAGTAAACGTTTTAAACCTTTTCTTCTTCTGTAGATGACAATGTCACTACATTACCCGGACAACGAAACCTCTATCTAAAAGCGTTGATCCAGGAATAAAAGGCTTTAGTTCTCTTGCCAAACATACTATGCTGGCCAGAACCCATTGCCGAGTCGTCATAGAATTTGATTCCAGATTCTAAAGCCCAAAATTTCACTTGTCCTTTTGATCGTTTAGGACCAGAGAAACATTTGATTAGGAGCAGTTCCATCTTGTCGGAACACGGAATCTGAGGCCCCAAATTAGGATCCCATTCTAAGTATAAGATCTCTTACTCTTATCGTATAGAGGTACTTGTATAAGATCCCGAAGATCTTAATTCTCTACTATCTCTAATATTCTTTGTCTAGACAGAATATATCTTTTCACTGTGTTCATTGATAGCATAAATTACCAAGGTGATTCTTCCTCTGAAAGGGAAGAAAACCATTATGTGGTTCACAGAGGTATCGGAAGAGGACAGTTTCCCCTTTCTATCTAGCACGATCTGCAGCAACTCTATGTCTTTAACATATTTAAAGGAATTATCAAGCTTCCCTTGAAAAATCCTCTCATTTCATATTTACTTCTGGTCAGTCTGCACGCAGACAGACTCAGAGTGAATGGAGTTTTTCAGGTCCAATATTATAATAGATTCCGATCAAATCTCTTAGAAAACCTTCCGACACATGCTGAAAGAAGAACGTGACTTCTGTGAATCCAACCTTTTATTGCCAAAATGATGCATTCATCTTCTTCCTTAGACGCCCATTTATTTTAATATGTGTTAAGAATATATAACAATAGGGGAAAAAAAAAAGACTAAAGTTTATTCCCCTATTTAATTTAAAGATGGCGTATCTTGCTACCTCTCTTGTTCGAGGAAAAGGAAGCAATCTATAAGAAGGTCGTTCATCTTCTGCCTTGCGAAGATATCTGTGAATATTTTCCGCAGGGTCTGACAACTCTTTCCAATGAATGTTAAATCGTGCTCTGCGAATTAAAATTCTTTATAATCCTATCACATTGTGGTAAACAGCATTCATCTAGGAAACTCTTGTAAGGATAGTAGGAACGCTGTAATTAACCACGGTGTGTGGATAATGCTTAAGCGTATCGTTATCTTAAGGTGAATTTCCACTACACTTCTTTCCTCGCCGAGGCAGAGAGATATCCTTAGCAAAACGAATACGATGTTATTCATGTTTGCCTAAAAAAAATCCCCTCAATTCGTGGTTAAGTCCCTGATTGTATGGGGAATATACGGTGAAGCATTCGATCCTTTTAGGAGAGAAAGATGTAACCAACCGTTCACGACCGAGGAACCGGATGGTACTAGATTGGCTCACAATTACAGCCGTGTCGTTCACCTGCCTGGCTGCATTCATTCTGAGTTGCCAGTTACTCCCTTCAATGAATGGATATAATAAATATTCTCGGTCTAAGAAAGCTCTCAATAATGCAAATTCTAGGCAAACAACCTTTGTTAAATACCGAGGCTGAATAGGTATTGTCGTAACAAACCTTTTAAGCGAAGTCTTTACTAGGAAAATCCTGTAAGGATATAGACAATTCCGAGCGAACCAGAAAAAAGGCAACTATGGTATGCGTATATGACTTGTCATTCAGTAGTCATATACAGCAAGCCTTCTACGACACACTTCCTTTCCGACATGCAGAGAAAGAATAGAAATCTTACTCTCTTCGTTCATTTCGTCAATAATCCCGAATGAGTATTAGTCGAAAGATATTGCAAATGACAACCGAGGATCGAAGAGAATCTCTCCAGCTTTTATTATCTTGGAGATAAGTCCGTATTTTTACGCCTTTTCTTTATCTGGAAGAGCCTCTAATCAATGAATGAGAGCTCGTACGAATCTTGTTCAACTTCCAAACGATTGCATCTTTCTGTAAATGGTTGGTTGCAATCTTTTTTTAGAAGGAGGATGATTTTAATATCCTATTACTAATACTGAACTAATTCTCACAATTCTGCTCTATCTTCCATTCCTCAATTTGGGGCAAGATTGAGCAACGAAGGAGAGCGCTTCCTTTCGAAAGGTGAAGGGCTATTCGCAGTACCGACTCTAACCTGACAAGGGCTACGGCAGCCTGTGCTACATCTGAGTCCCTGCCTGGAAAAAACCGAACTTGCTCTTGCCTTTATTGCATTAAGACGATCCTGACAAGGGCAACCCGCTTCTGCGCGACAACTCCCGTCCCTATCAGGAGAAAGCCTCGAATGTCTTTCACCCTTCGCCTGGAGGACTCTCGGGCGGTTGTCAGGCTCTTCTTGTAGGAGAAAGTGTCTGGCGCTAAGCAGGAGTATCTTGCCTAGAATACTCCTGGCGCCTGGTAGGAGTATCACGTTCCGAATACTCCTGGCGCCTGGGAGGAGTATCGTGCTCGTCGGAATACTCCCTGGTGCTTGGTAGGATATCGCGTTCCGAATACTCCTGGAGCCTGGAGGAGTATCGTGATCAGAATACTCCTGGATCCTAGAAGACGTATCGCCCCTTGGAAAGTTTTCTTGTTGGAAAGTTCCGAGCATCTGAAAGGCGATCCTCGCCTGGAAAGTTCTGTACGTCTGGAAGGTTATTCGAATCTGGAATCTTCCGCCTTCTGGAAGATCCTGTGTGCGGAAGGTTCCGATCTCTTGTACATTTGTTCTTGCTTAGAATTCGACAATACTTCCATTTTCGACATAGCCCTCCCTTTCTTCTGAATGAGAAGGACTTCCATTTCCGATAAAGATCCTGGTTCATAGTCTTTCAGGCACTTTGCGCCATATTCAGGCCCTCAGGTGCTTTGTGCGCCTCGTTTCAGGCGCTTTGCGCCTTGTTTCAGACGCTTTAGGCGCATTGAGCCTCGTTGCCGGAGCTTCATGCCCAAGGAGCTAGAAGCTTAAAAGTTATATATATGTGTACTCACTAAAACGAGATCCATATAATTCATGTTCGATCAACAAATATTCTTTAATATCTAATTTCGTTCTTCCCAGAATAGATATTTTCATATACTTCTCCTTTCTCCGTCTCTTCTGAGGTTCGATAGCCAGACGAGATTATCTTGCATCTTCATTTAATCTACGCCGTTGAATGTTTCTACTCCTTATTCGTCAAGACGATAATAAAAAGGGGAACACATTGAATTAGGATGCCTTTCCAATGGCTATCCCTGGCAGTCTGGGGACGTTCTACAGAACCTGCCGAGGGGACGCCTGAACGGTGGGGGTTCTCCATAACCTCCGTACGGCTTTCGACATTCCTTCTCCTCCGGGCCAGGGAGCTTGGAAGAGGTCTAGGCCTGGGAGCGAGACAGAGCCGATCAGACGCACCCTCTATTGCAATGGGGAACACTATAATCACTTCTTACCTTATAATAGCTCGTATCTTGAGCTACATTCCCTTTATCTTCAAATTGCAAATGAATTTGTAGTTTCTGTGAAGTAAGAAGGTGATGAGGAAACAACACTACTAGCTGTTAATATTCTAACTGCTTGTCAGAACGAGGGCTATTAAGCTTCTAAGAAAGCATATATAGTTCTATGTTTTCTGACTTCCTCAAATAGGAAGTTACCTTATTTTTCCTCAATCAAATTCTAACATTTATTACACTTTATCAATGAATAAATATTTATTTATTTTCCCTTTCTTGCAAACTATGTAATTGTCTACCGAAAACTTCGTAGTTACACATACTCTATTCTTCGAAAACTTCGAAGTTAATTCATTAAAAGTTATTAAAAAGTTATTAAAAAGTTATTAAAACGTATGCCAAATCACCGATCCAGTACTTCCCTGTAAAAGTCGGCCCCAGAAGATCGATGGCGATGAAACACGAAAATAAAACAAATCAGGAGGGAAAGCAAACATATGTTTACCTTCCCAGCGACAGAGAGAATCTGATTAGAAAACGGGGATAGTTCCTAGTCCTGCCACCCAGCGGCAGGCAGGTAGATCACTGACCTACCTGTAGCGTGTGCCGCGAAATTCGAATTTCTGTCGGGGACGACGGAGTCGATAGCTATGTATATATCTGACAGGTAAGTTGAATGTATGAAAATAATAATTTATTGAAATGATAACAAAAGTGGTTAACAAACTTAGTCTAAGCGTCGTAACGGAATTTCACGTTTCCAACCGTATCATCGGTTCATTTTCAAGGAAAGGTGAGCGTGAACTGATTGGAATGGGGGCGTTCGTTCGCGGTATTTATTGTGTCCCAGGTGCTCTGTCTGATGGGCGCTGCGTTTTCATTGGCTGAGCAGAGGATTAAGTCCCTGAGTCAAGCCGTCTTGCAGAGGTGGAAGCTCGCACTTCTCTTCTCGTGCGGACGCTGTTGGCCAACATCGAGAAGCCATCTATGTACATCCGGTATATTGACGACACTTCATCAGCGCCAGCACGGTGGAAGAAATAGAGTGCCTGCGACAAGCCTTCCACGACCACAGCAGACTCAACTTCACCATCGAACATTGCCGTGACGTCGCCTCCCCTTCCTTGACGTCCTCGTCGGGCAACAACGAGGAGCGCTTCGTAACACAGGTGTATACGAAACACACGAACCTGGGCATGTACCTGAAACGGCGAGAGCGAGGTGTCCAGAGAGATACAAAGCGCACTGCAATCAGCGCCTTCATCAGGAGAGCTCTCTCACACTGCTCTTCGTGGAAGGACACGCACACGGAACTAGAACGTGTTGCCCAAGTTTTAATTAACAACGGGTATTCCAACCGGGACATCACTAAATGCATTCGCAGAAACATCGATAATGGTATCAGCAGGAGCCGTCCCACCGCCCTTGAAGACGTCACTCTCTTTTACAAAGGAGTATTTCATAAGAAATACAAAGAGGACGAGCGAGCCCTTCGTACCATCATAGAAAGGAACGTCTCCCCCACGGACCCTGCGAAAAAGTGAAACTAATAATTTACTACAAGAGCAAGAAGACCAGTGGCCTGATTATGAAAAACAATCCAGACCCCCGTGATGCAGGGACCCTCTCAAGAAAACTAACGTTGTCTACCAGTACAAATGCCCTGTCCGGGAATGCCCCGCCGCTTACATTGGTATGACGAGTATGCGATTTTCGAAGAGGATATCTGCCACGCTCAGGAAGGCGCCATCCATAATCATGCCAAAAACGTCCACAATGCCAGGATAACTAGGAATGACATTATTCATAATATCAGAACTTATCGATAAGGCAGCAGACCACCGTCGCCTCCGCCGCTTGGAGGACCCTACACATCGGGAAGGAGAGACCCAGCCTCAACACCACCCAAGAGACTTCACTCCTCCCGACGGTAGCACGTAGGGCGCCGCCCGCCAGCACCATAGAGCCGATTGAACGGGCCAATCAGTGCCCCCGTTTATCGGCAATGACCTTCCCAATACTACGCTCCCAGTCTCCAGCGTCCGCACGAGAAGAGAAGTGCGAGCTTCCACCTCTGCAAGACGGCTTGACTCAGGGACTTAATCCTCTGCTCAGCCAATGAAAACGCAGCGCCCATCAGACAGAGCACTGGGACACATAAATACGCCGAACGACCCATTCCAATCAGTTCACGCTCACCTTTCCTTGAAAATGAACCGATGATACGGTTGGAAACGTTGAAATTCAGTTACGCCCTTAGACTAAGATTTGTTAACCACTTTTGTTATCATTCATAAATAAATTATTATTTTTAGAAAACATTTCTTTCACCGAGATATGAACATCGGCCAGCTATTAGTAAATATCAGCCCTGATGAGAAGAGAATAATAAGAAGAATTGAAAAGACCATATATAAAATCAATTCCACTGATGCTGCCATCATCTTTAACAAAACATACTTCTATTATTATTATTATTATTATCATTATTATTTGAAAATATAATAAACACGTGCATCTACCATAAAAATTCTCTCATCTCAGTAAGAAAGAGGAATTATCCTTACAAGTGAAATGGAAAGGTCATATTTTCATCTTTAAAATACGACCCCATTATGAATTTTGTAATTAAAGTTTTATTATTATTATTATTATTATTATTATTATTATTATTATTATTATTATTATAACCCTTAAACGCCGACTGGACGTATTTTACGTCGAGATAAATTGTCTCTCGGGTGCCGACTGGACGTATTTTACGTCGACATACAAAGTTTTTTTTTAAAATTCGCGGAAAAATACTTATAGGCCTACCAGCCTAAAACTTTTGAATCACGCGCCTTGGGGGATGCTGGAGTTCATGGATCAAGGCCATGTTTTGTTTTGAAGCGTGACCCAAGTGCGCATGTGCGATATCCCTTCTTCTCGCTCCAGCCAGCATCAGTAGCGCATCATCCAAAGCGATCTTTCGTCAGAAGCGTGTTTTTCTGGACTTGTGCGAGACTTAGAGCATTGTGTTGCTACAGGACATTAATAGATATGTCTCAATGACGTAGTGGACCCGCGAAAGGCGCGTTTTACCCGTCGGAAGGGATCGTGTAAGGCGAGTTTTGGACCTGGATGCTGGCGAGGGGCCAAGCACCCAGCATGACCCCCGCGCCTCAAGGTCGTTCTGTGTGGCACGTGCGGCAGAAGTGTTTTTAGGAACACAGCGTATGCCTTTGGTTACCCCTAGGAAGCATTGTGGGGCGTCCTTAGGGGCATTCGTAAGCATTGGGAGGCACCTACCAACCAAGGGACATAGATGAATATCTATCGGAGCTTGATCGGGAACATGTCGCACGTCCTCATTTTGATGGCGGATGGTCATCGAGTGATGAGGACATCAGTCCCGATGAAAGTGAGGATGAATATATGCCCCCATGTCCATTCGAGGCTCACATCCCGAAAGTGAGCTCGAATTCAGTGGGTTCAGTGCTTACGAGGGGGAATCTAAGGAGGGGGAGGATGGGGATAAGGGATCAAGTTTTATCGCAGAGGACGATACAGAAAGTGAAGGCCTAAGTGAGGGTGATGGGCCAACGGGGGAGGGTAGTAGTGCAATATCATGCCCGCACCCGTGCGGGGGGCACGTAGAAGGTCGGCTCGTCGCGCCAGCCAAGGTGAAGGTCGGTCGTCGGAGAGTGACGAGGGGTGGATGGATGGACCCCACCCACCCCTCCTAACATGCAACCCCTTCACGGCAACCCCTGGGATCACCGTACCAGTACCTGGCGTATTTTTTGGGGCTCCACATTTATTTTGGTATGACACCTGCTGCCGACGTCAGGCAATATTGGAGAAATTATTTTTATGTATGCCTAATGTGCCTGGCGTTTATGTCCCGTGATAATTTCCTGGCGGTTGGACAGGTACTTCAACGCCTCAACCGAAGGGCCCATACCCGGAATAACAGTGATCGCCTCATTTTAGTGCGCCCAGTGTTGGATTATATCCGTGAGCGGTGTAGTAATCTCGTGATTCCTGGAAAGAACCTGTCTTTGGATGAGGGGATGATGCCTTACAAAGGACGTCTTAGTATAAAAGTGTATAACCCCAAGAAGCCAAAGAAATATGGTGTGAAATTTCTTTCTTATTACCGAGGCCAACACTGGATACGTTGTGGACGTGTATTCCGGGGTCTTCTCCACGCTGCATGACACTGTATTCAATCTTGTGGGACGTTTCCGTAACCAGGGATATCACCTGTTTATGGATAATTATTATAACTCGGTATCCCTGGCCCATGAAACTGTATGAAGCAGGTGTTCACGTCAGTGGTACCCTTCGGTTGGTGCGTGGGCCCCGAATGTCCTCAAGAGGTTCGCTAGTCATCCGCAACACCTGGCAAAAGGAGAGACAGAGTGGCGGCGGAAAAAGGGCTGCTGTTTTCGTCATCTGTTGGAAGGGTGTCCGACTCGTCCCCCCCATGATTACGACGCGTCATGAACCCATCCAAGAAACAGATCGTACAGCGGAAGAAGACACATCGACGGGACCGAGTTGTGTTTGAGGAGTTTCGTATCGAGCGGCCTACCGTCATTGGGCACTACAACAGGCACATGGGAGGAGTTTGATCTCTTTGATCAGCTCATCCAGTATTATCCCTTCGCCAGGAGAACCAGAAGGTGGACACAGAAGCTCCTCAAATACATCCTTCAGTTGGCCCTCCAAAATGCCTACATACTGTACTGTGGGTACGCGGTGACAATCTTCCGAGGTTGACCACATACAGTTCCTAGAGGTAGCCGGGAATGCCCTCATCAACTTCGATCCCGATGAGTGGCCTTCCATAACTGACCCCTTGCCCCGAGCTGCAGATCTGCCCCGAGAGGAAAGGGCAGATAGGGAGGGCCAACTTCGCTCGAACCTGCTGCTGCCGCCCCTGCTGACGACGCCCCTGCTGCCGACGACCTGCTGCCGCCGCCCCTGCTGACGACGCCCTACTGCCGCCGCCCTGCTGACGCCGCCTACCCCTGGTGCCGCCGCCCCTGCTAACGACGCCCCTGCTTGCCGCCGCCCCTGCTGACGACGCCCCTCTTGCTGCCGGCCCCGCCATCACCGCTTCTCGTCGGGTAGTGGACCCTGCGTGTCGGCTGCAGCCAGGGATCACATACTGGAGGCCTTACAAGGGCGAAGGCAGAAACGGTGCCGGGTGTGCATATGAATGGCAGAAGGAGAGACACCCAGTTCTTCTGTCGTCTCTGCAAAGTTGCTCTTTGCAGGATAGGGAGTTAGAGTGTGACCGAATGGTACCACACTAAGGTCATGTATTGGAGCGCGCCCCCTAAACCAACAGCGGAGGGCGCACGGGGCCGCCGGGTCCATCAGCAGTAAGGGCGCGCGTCTCCCCTCCTCCACCTGTACCTCGTCATGTCGAGTGCAAAAAAATGCAAGACTCTTCAATAGGAGGAGGGAGAAAACAAGAATAGAACGAAGAGTCAGGATTACGAGTGAGTATTCTGCATTTATTTTATATTTATTTTTATATTTATTACAATTTTTTATATATTCGAATCTGTGCATGATAAAATAATAATAAGACATTTCATTGTATGCAAAAAGAGAGAAGTGGCATTCCTTTTATTTATGTATTGGTACCAGAATCGAAGAATGTAATTATATATATATATATATATATATATATATTATATATATATATATATAGTATATATATATATATATATATATATACATATATATATACAGAGGATATATATACATATATATATACATATATACATATATACATATACAGATATATAGATATATACATATATATATATACATATATATATATATACATATACAGACTATATATGATATATATATACATATATACATATATACCATATATACATATATATATATACATATATATATATACATAGAATACATATATATACATATATATACATATATACATATATACATATATACATATATACATATATACATATATATATATATATATATATATATATTATATATATATATATATACATATATATACATATATTACATATACATATATACATATATATATATATATATATATATACATATATATATATATATATAGATATACATATATACATATATACATATCATACATACATATATATATATACATACATATATATATATACAGTATATATATATATATATATATATATATATACATATATATATATATATATATATATATATATATATACATATATATATATATATATCATATATATATATATATATATATAACATATATATATACATATATATATATACATATATATATACATATATATATATACATATATATATATATACTATATATATATACATATATATATATATACATATATATATACATATCATATATACATATATATATACATATATATAACATATATATACATATATATATACATATATATCCATATATATATATATATATATATATATATATATATATATATATATATATATATATATATATATATATATATATATAAATATTGGTTTTTTTTTGGGTAAGCAAATTACTTACAGTCTAGTATATTCAATCATTTACCTTCACTTTAAAACAAATTGCAAGTCTCTAGAACAATATCTCGATTTATGTTGAATATTTGAAAAAAAATATTTTTATTCCCTCCGCGCGCTGATTCTCGAAAATCTCCGAAATGCGTAGGTCACATTCTCCTAATATTTGTGCCTTTTCATATTACGCTTATTTTAGAGTTTATATATGGAAATGTGCGCAAAAACATGCACAATATAACAAAAAATATTGGAAGATTGTAGCATTTCTCATTTTTGAAATATTTGCATATAAACTACGATAAGTACGAAAAAAAACTACGATCGGTCAACTTTGACTCACCGAAATGGTCAAAAAGCATTTGTAACATAAAAATCTTACAATCTAGTAATATTCAACAATCATTTATCTCACTTTAAAACTATTGCAAGTCTCTAGAACAATATCACGATTTATGGTGAATTTTTGAAAAAAAAAAAATTTTTCCTCTCCGCGCGCCGATTCTCGGCCGAAAATCTCCGAAACGCGTAGGTCACATTCTCCTAATATTTGTGCTCCTTTTTCATATTACGCTTTTTTAGAGTTTTATATATGGAAATGTGCGCAAAAACATGCACAATATAACAAAAATATTGGAAGGTTGTAGCATTTCTCATTTTTGAAATATTTGCATATAAACTACGATAAGTACGAAAAAAACTACGATCGGTCAACTTTGACTGAACCGAAAAAGTCAAAAAAACGCATTGTAAAATAAAAAATCTTAGTCTAGTAATATCAATTCATTATCATCTTAAAATAAATTGCAAGTCTCTAGAACAAATATCTCGATTTATGGTGAATTTGAAAAAAAGAAAAAAAAAAAAAAAATTTTCCGTCGCACTGATTCTTCAGCAGCGAATCTCCGAAACGCGTAGGTCACATTTCCTAATATTGTGCCTTTTCATATTACGCCTTTTTAGAGTTTTATATATGGAAATGTGCGCAAAAACATGCACAATATAACAAAAAATATTGGAAGGTTGTAGCATTCTCATTTTTGAAATATTTGCATATAAACTACGATAAGTACGAAAAAAACTACGAGATCGGTCAACTTTGACTCAACCGAAAAAGGTCAAAAAAACGCACTTTGTAACATAAAAATCTTACAGTCTAGTAATATTCAATCATTTTTATCTTCATTTTAAAATAAATTGCAATTCTCTAGAACAATATCTCGATTTATGGTGAATTTTGAAAAAAAAAAAAAAAAATCGTCGCGCGCCGAATTCTCCAGCGGCGAATCTCCGAAACGTGTAGGTCACATTCTCCATAATATGTGCTTCATATTACGCTTTTTAGAGTTTTATATATGGAAATGTGCGCAAAAAACATGCACAATATAAACAAAAAAATATTGGAAGGTTGGAGCATTTCTCATTTTTGAAATATTTGCATATAAAGTACGATAAGTACGTAAAAAAACTACAATCGGTCAACTTGACTCAACCGAAAAGGTCAAAATACGCATTTGTAACAAAAATCTTACAGTCTAGTAATATTCAATCATTTATCTTCACTTTAAAACAAATTGCAAGTCTCTAGAACAATATCTTGATTTATGGTGAATTTTTGAAAAAATTAAAGCTAAAAGAAAATCATGCTTTACACGTGGCAAATGAAAATAAACTTACGAAAAATATAAAACCGCAATAAGAGGCCACTCGATAACGGTGGGCGCAAAAGGGAAAAACTACTTGCCTACTGCAAAACGATAAGAAGAAACGGCAAGCTGACGAAAAGAAAAAAGGGAAAATTCTTGAATGAAATAAACCAACTTAAAAATAACAGGGGGGGGGGGGGGGACGGTGGATGAATGGCGAAGCACGAAATAAAGAAACTTGCTCGAATGAAGACCCCCGTGAAAAACATGAAAATAATGAAAATAACAAAACATAAACGAAAATAGGATCGACTAAAAACTGCCACCCAAGAAATAAATAAATATATGTACTGAAATATCACATGTTACAAGCAGAGAGGAAGACCACTGGAAATCGGTACAATTCAAGGATAAGCCGTAAAGGCGACTTGCCGCCCGCCCGCTACTTATAAGTGACGCCTAATAAAATCCTAAATAAAGGCCAAAACCAAAGGCAAATTCACTCTCTAAATATTGAAAAA
>NC_087203.1:85057408-85191745 GCF_015104395.2 Macrobrachium nipponense | reverse complement strand
CGAGATATATCCTTCACTAACTGAGAAGGAAACATGATCCGAATAGAGGGGCGAACAATAAAGCAAGTCCTCTGGCTCGGAGAAACCCCTTTCAATATAGGGATCCATTACTGATCTCTTTTTCAGGAGACCAGCACCAAAAAGGGAAGCCACTTCACCCGAACCGTCCTGTACTGCCTTGTCCATGCAAGACAGGACGCTATGGAGAATCTCTGGGTTTTTAAGAAACTCCGGATCTTTAGATTTGTTGGCCAGAACTCCGAGTGACCAATCCAGAAAGTTGAACACCTCTAAAGTGACAAAAAGTCCCTTTAGAAAGTGGTTCAACTCTGAAGTGCTCCACGTCGCTCTGACCGATCCTAAGAGTGACGTCTAGAGGCCTCCACTAAATTGGAAAAGTCCGCATCTGCTGAGGCAGGTAGAGAAAGACCCATAGTCTCTCCTGTCCCATACCAAATACCTCTCTTTCCATGTAGTTTGGAAGGAGGCATGCAGAATACGTCTTTCCTAACTCCTTCTTCTTGTCCATCCAAGAATCTAAAGAATGGAGTGCCTTCTTCATCGATATAGCAGCTTCATTTTCAAAGGCCGAAGATTTTGCCGTAGCCGAGCTCGAAAAGAGAGAACGAGGAGAGGAGCCGCCGGACTAAGAGAATCTCCAAATTCTTGAAGCAATAATGAGGCTAAGACTTTATAAACTCGAGAGTCCCTCATTAGCAGGAGGTTCGTCATCAGACAACTCGTCTAACCCTCGATCAGACGAAGGAGAAAGTTCACGTTTGGAGGGAGAGTCCTTCCAAGATCTCCTACGCTCTGAAGGGAGAGGAGCTCCTGGAGAATCATAAATTCCAGGAACAGTCTCCGACTCCTGCCGCCTGGCTCTTGACTCCTTGCTCCTGACTCCTCCTCCTGCTCCTCTGGCTCCGACTCCTGCCTCCTGCCCCGACTCCGGACTCCTGCCTCCTGACTCCTGCTCAATTGGCTCCTGACTCCTGGCCTCCTCCTCCTGCCTCCTGCCTCCTGGCTCCTGCTCCTGCCTCTGACTCCTACTCCGCCTCTTGCCTCTTGCCTCTTGCCTACCTGGCTCTGCCTCCTGGCTCCTGACTCCTGCCCCTGGATGCCTCCACACTCCTGGCTCTTGGCTCCTGCCTCCTGGTTGACTCCTCACTCCTGGCTCTTGGCTCCTGCCTCCTGGGTGACTCCTCACTCCTGCCGGTGCCAGACGTCTGATAGGTTCATCCAGGTTCGTACCGGAAACCTCACTCGAGTAGGAGTATCGATCCTGGCGGCAGATACCTCCATACGTCTGGAGGATCTTTTGATCGGAAGGAAGAGTCTTTCCTTTTAGGAGGCTCCTTTGACAGAACTCCTACAAAAGACGAAATCTGCTCTGCATCGCCATCATGAATCTCTTCGTAACCTCCTCTTTATCCTCTTCGGGAGGAGGGGAAGGAGGAGGGGAGGAGTCCATAGCCTCCACCTCCTGCCTCCTTCTCACTCTGGTTGAAAGAATGGCTCTTCTTGCCTTCTTCACTCCCGAGGGAGACTCCTCAGGGAAGTTTTCTGGGTCTCGAACTCAATAGTCGGAGCCTTCCAACTCCTCTTGAGTGGCCGAGATCGATCAGAATCTCTCCAATCACGTCTCGGAGATGAAGATCCCGACGACGAAAAACACTCACGCAGGACGCTTTTACAATAGCGATCCTTGGCAGTCTGGGGTGTCACAGAAACCGCCGAAGGGACACCAGATCGGTGGGGATTCTCCACAACCTCCTTTCGGTTTTTCGACATTCCTTCTCCTGCTGGGCATGTGAGCTTGAGAGGTCTAGACCTAGGAGCGTTGCCGAGCCGACCAGATGCCCCTCCACTACACTGGGGACACTCATATCACTGTCCACTGAATAATCACTAGCCTTACCTTGTATGGCAGCCATTTTGTTTTCCATCAACTGAAGGCTGCTTTTAGATCCGCAAGTTCTTTTGCTGAATCTACAGGTTCTGCAATAGGAGAAGGGGCTGCAATGGAAGGAGAAGTAGCAATACTTACCCCTTGGGGAAGATCCCGCAAGCTAGGAATTAGTTCAGATCTAGAACTACTTAAACTTCTATAAGAAGCCTTCCTCACTCTTTCTCTCTCTAACTTTTTTAAATAATTAGTTAGATTCTTCCATTCGTTCTCACTCAAGTTCTCACATTCCTTACAAGTATTAGTAAAAGAACATTCATACTCCCTGCAACCCTTGCATACCGTGTGAGGGTCTACCGAAGCTTTCGGCAACCTCACCTTACAGCCTACATTCACACAACGTCTCAACCACCATTCCAGAGTCAGACATTATTAAAGAAAATTCCAAAATCAAGTCCACAAAAGCGTATGCCAATCCAACAATCCAGATACGTCACCAAAAGTGGTCAAGAAGATCAATTGCCAGTGAAAAAAGAAAAACCAATCGAGAGAACCAACAATAATGTTGATGGCAGGGCGACAGAAGAATTCTGATTAGAAAACGGGAATGGTTCCATAGTCCTGCCACCCAGGGCAGGGCGGTAGATCACCTGACCTACCGGTAGCGTGTGCCGCGAAATTTGAAATTCTGTCGGAGACGACGGAGTCTATAGCTAAGTATATATCTGGCAGGGAAGTTGAATGTATAAAAACAAAAACTTCATTTTAATGTATGACACTTACCTGGCAGGTATATATATAGCTGATTGACACATTTGGAGGTGGGTCAAAGACAGCAACATTATTAGAGTATAAATAATTAAAATTATCAATTTACTCTAGGTTCCTTACCTGCTAAGGTAGCTGACTTCATAGGTCCTGCCTCTAAGCCTGCTTAAACCTTAGGAGCTCTCAACAAGGAAGTGTCCTGTATGTTGAAGAAGCTAAGACTGGAACTGACAACTGGGCGTGACCAATGTGTTGACAGAACCCTACAGCCCTCTTATGCCACGGCATTTAAGCTAGTAATAGATCATTTACCTGAACTACACACACACCACACCAAGATAATACTAACAAGACTGATAAAAGTAAACAACACTTTTCTCAGACGACCAACAAACAACAAACACCATCACCTGATTAAATTACTTAGCTTTAAAAAGAAGGTTTATGTGAACTCCTTTGCCCAATACTGTACCAGAGGACCAGGTATGGACCTAGCGTCTGACAATTATCAAAGGTTGTCTGAATATCCCTAAGATAATGAGATGCAAATATTGAATTAGTTCTCCAAAATGTAGATTCAATAATCTCTTTGAGGGCTAAATTCTTCTTAAATGCTAATGAAGTCGCAACTGCCCTGACTTCATGAGCCTTCACTTTCAAAATACCGAAGCTCTGCTCTTGACACAACATGTGAGCTTCTCTAATCAACTCTGTCATAAAGAAAGCTAGAGCATTCTTTGTCATGGGTCTACTGGGGTCTTTGACTGAACACCAAAGAGCATCAGAATTCCCTCTGATCTCTCTTGTTCTCTCAATATAAAAAACATAATGCTCTCACTGGGCAGAGAAATCTTTCTGTGCTCATGTCCCACTAAATCAGAAAGACCCAAGACATCAAAGGATCTTGGCCAAGGATTAGCAGGGTTCTCATTCTTGGCCAAAAAACCTTCCTGGAATGAACACACTGCGTTACCATGTCTCCATCCCACTTTCTTCGGTATGGCCTGAAGCTCACTAGCTCTCTTAACCGTTGCCAAGGCGACTAAAAAGATAGCTTTCTTAGATACATCTCTCAGAGAGGCTTTATCTAAAGGCTCAAATTTACTAGAGGTTAGATGCCTCAAGACAACATCGAGATTCCAAGCAGGTGGCCTGCATTGGGGCTGTTTCTTGGTACCAAATCACTGAGGTCAACATACTTTTATAACCTTTGATTGTAGAAATCGACAATCCTAAATCCTTTCTCAAGTATAGGAGGAAGTCTGCGATTTGGGTCACAAAGGTACTGGATGAAGACACTTTCCTCTTCTTACACCACTTCCGGAAATTCTCCCACTTCGACTGATATACTGTGATTGTGGAGGTTCTTCTGGATCTAGCCACTGCACTGGCCACCTCTCTAGAATATCCCCTCACTCTGACAAGACTTTCGATAGTCTGAACGCAGTCAGACCCAGAGCGAGGGTATTCTTGTGAAACCTGTCGAAGTGGGGTTGTCTGAGTAAATCTACTCTTAGAGGAAGAGTTCTTGGTGTATCTACTGTCCATTCCAGTACCTCTGTGAACCAACTTTGGGCTGGCCAAAACCGAGCTATTACGGTCATCCTCGTTCCTTGGCTCTCCCTGAACTTCTTCATAACTTTCCCCAGTACTTTGAATGGAGGAAAAGTGTATACGTCTAGGTTTGTCCAATCCATCAGGAAGGCATCCACTGCTTCCTGATCTGGACTGGAGAGCAATAGGTTGTAGTCTTTTTTGTTTTTTGCTGTCGCAGCAAAAAGATCTACTACCGGACAGACCCCACAATTTCCACAGGCTCTGCATACTTCCAGTGCAACGTCCACTCTGTCAGAAGAAGTTGTCCCTTTCTGCTCAACAGGTCCGCTCTGACATTCTTCTCCCCCTGGATGAACCTGGTGAGCAGAAAAACGTTTTTCTCTTCCGCCCAAAGTAGAACTTCTTTTGCTAGCATGTAGAGGGGAAAAGAATGAGTCCCTCCTTGTTTGCGGATGTATGCCAGAGCCGTGGTGTTGTCCGAGTTGATCTGCACTGTCTTGTCGCGTATCAACTCGCTGAAGTACTTCAAGGCCAAGAAAATTGCCATCAGTTCCTTCCTGTTTATGTGCCAACTTGCTTCTTCCTCGTTCCAAAGACCCGACACCTCTTGAGGGCCTAATGTCGCTCCCCAACCTGCGTCCGACGTGTCGGAAAACAAGATGAGGTCTGGGCTCTTCTGTTGGAGAGATCCTTCTGCTAACCTGCCTAGAGTTTAGCCACCAATTTAATTCCTCCTTCAACTTTGGCAGGAATTAGAAAAACTGGGAAGGAATACGGTTGCGATTTTCTTGGCTATGCTTCTTTCAGGAAAAACTGTAGAGGTCTCATGTGCAGTCTTCCTAAGAAAGTGAACCTCTCTACGAAGAGTGTGCCCAGTAAAACTCATCCACTCTCTTGCTGAGCATTGGTCTTTCTCTAGAAAGTCCTGCGCCCTCCGAATGCATAGGGCTTGCCTTTCGGGGGACGGAAAAACCCGAAAAGTCGCTGACGATATCTGAATCCCCAAATAAACTATCTGTTGCTTGGGATTCAGCTGAGACTTTCCTAGGTTTACCAAAAGACCCAATTCTTTTGCTAAATCCAACGTTTGGTTTCAGGTCCTCCAGACATTGACTTTTTTCTCGATTGGATCTTATCAACCAGTCGTCCAAGTGAAAAGAGACTCTGATCCCTCGTAAGTGCAACCATCTTGCTACATTGGACATCATCCCCAAGAACACTTGGGGGGCTGTGCAAAGGCCGAAGCACAGGGCCTTGAATTGAAAGACCCTGTTCTGAATCACGAACCTTAGATACTTCCTGCTTCCTGGATGAATCGGAATATGAAAGTATGCATCTTGTAGGTCCAGGGTAACCATCCAGTCCCCTGGACTTACCACTGCCAGTACTGAATCGTTCGTCTCCATAGTGAAGTTGGTCTTTTCCACGAAAACATTTAGTTGACTTACGCCCAGCACTGGCCTCCAACCTCCCGAGGACTTCGCAACCAGAACAACCGGTTGTAGAATCCCGGAGATTCGTGATCCAGAACAGGTTCTATGGCTCCTTTCTCTAGCATGGAAGAGACTTGATCCCACAGTGCCGTTTTCTTCACTAAATCGTTGTAATTTGCCCCTAGGGCTCTCGGAGATGTTGCGAGAGGAGGTCTCTTTAAGAAAGGAATTTTGTAACCTTCCCGAGCTACGTTGATGGCCCAGGGATCTGCATTCATGTTTTGCCAAACTTCCTAAAATTCTTGAAGTCTGGCTCCTACTGCTGTCTGGAGGACTGAGTTCTCATTGCTTAGAGGTGGTCTTGGCTCCTCTTTTTGCGGTACTCTCTTGCTCTAAAGGCGGGTCGAGCGAAAGTTCTGCTCGAAAGGGCTGTTGCAAAGGCCTTGATTCCTTTGGAGTTTTCTTAACCAACTTGGATGGTAAAAACTTCCTTACTGACGAAGAGAGAAGATCTTGAGTGGCCTTCTGAGATAGAGCCAGCGCTATATCCTTAATAACCTCGGAAGGGAACAGCTGGTTTGAAAGGGGAGAGAACATCAACTCCGATTTCTGAGAGTTGGAAACACCTTTCGAAGCGAAAGAGCACAAAAGCGACCTCTTCTTCAGTACTCCTGCTGTGAACAATGATGCCAGTTCATTCGCTCCATCTCTCAGAGCCTTGTCCATGCAGGACATAATGCTCTTAGCCACTTCCGTATCCTGAGAATTCTCGTCTTCTAAGGTGTTTGCCAATGCTCCCAAAGACCAATCTAGAAAATTGAAGACTTCGAAAGTCCTAAAAATTCCTTTAAAAAGATGGTCAAACTCGGACGAAGTCCACCAGACCTTGGCAGACTGCAACGCCTGTCTGCGCGAGCTGTCCACTATACTGGAGAAGTCCCCCTGGGAGGAGGCAGGTACTCCCAGGCCAAGACTTTCTCCAGTAGCGTACCATACTCCCGACTTCGATGCTAACTTGGCTGGGGGAAAAGCGAAAGAGGATTTCCCCGCTTCTTTCTTGTCCTTCAGCCAGTTATTCACTCGTTAAAGAGCCTTCTTAGCCGAAATCGAAAGAGTCATCTTGAGGAATGAGGATTTCTTTGGAGTCTTAGTCTTGGAAAACTGAGACAGGGGAGATAAAGGCGCCATACGTTGGAATTCCCCTTCAAAAATAGAAAGAAGACGTGAAGTGAGGATCTTGTAATCCGAAGAAGGTTCCACATTCTTCTCCTCAACAAAGTCCAATTCTTCTTCTGCTGAAGAAATGTCTTGCAGATCACTATCGTTCTGACGCTTTGCTGACGGATTAACGTCCTGCCGCCTGCGTCCTGCAACCAACAAAGTATCGGCGTCCTGCCGTCTGCGTTCTGCAACCAACGAAGTATCGGTGTCCTGCCGTCTGCGTCCTGCGTCCATCGTAGACACATCTGCTTCCTACCGCCTGCGTCCTGCATCCACAAGAGGTTCCGCGTCCTGACGTTTGCGTCCTGTTTCTTCAGAAACCATCTTCTTCTTCTTCCTGCGTCCTGAAACACTACCCGATCGCCCGTCCTCGTAGAGCCAGTGTGTCCTAAATCCTCGGCGAGCGAATACTTGTCTTCCGTCTTCTTGGAAGACTTAACGGAAAGGAAATCGTCCTTACGCCTCGAAGATCCTTGCAAAGGCGCATCCCATGAATTAACGAGAACTGCTAGCTTAGACTGCATTTCCCTTAAGAAATCCTTAGTACTATCTTCCTGACGGCCAGCCGCAGAAGGAGGAGGATGACGAGAAGGACTAAGATGTAAAGGAGAGCGATCTTGAACTCTACCCGAAGGAGAGAGAAGAGGAGAAGACAAGCAAGAGGACGGGGGAAAGTCTCTGGCCGAAATCCAGGAACGTAACGGCCGTACCGAGTCCTCTTTCGAACGAACGATCTTCTTCCTCTTGATCGGAACCGCGTCCCCGCCTTCCGAGGAGGACAAAACCTCCGGGCTACGATCTTGAGAACGTCTATCCTGAGTGGTCGATGTCCTTAAAGTCCTCTTGAGGGGGCGAGACACTACCGAATACCGATGTTCCCTCTCTGATGTCGAACCATCCGAGGACGCACACTTCCCAGTTATGCCTTTTCTGTGGTGAACTGCAACAGCCTGGGATCTTACAACGGGACTGTTCGAAGGGACGCCTGACCGTGACAAAACCTCTCTCGCCTCCCTTCGACTGTCGACATGCCTTCTCCCTTGGGTCTGGGAGCTTGACAGAGGTCTAGGTCTAGGAGCACGAGAGAGACAATCAGACGCCCCCTCCACTACTTTCATTTCCTCACAATCAAAGGCACTGACTTTATCTGTAAGGGGCTGTATTTGGCGTCACCCATGGACGCAAGGGCAGCGAACACTTTAACAATCCGAGTATCGTTCGCCTCCTCCGATACAGCAGCGGGCGCAGGAGATACCTGGGGAGAAGGTACTACCATCTCTACATTAGAAGGAGCTGGAGAGGAAACACATTCACTCCTTTTACTAGAAGTATTCGACCTCTCACTACGAGAAACAGATCTCCTCACTCGATCTTTCTCTAACCTTTCAACATATTTCATAAATATCTTCCACTCCTTCTCTGACAAATTCTCACACTCAACACACCTACTCTCCCAAGTACACACATTCTCTCTACACTTCTTGCAAATAGTATGAGGGTCGACCGAAGCCTTCGGCAACCTTACCTTGCATCCCTCTTTCACACAAACTCTAAACATACTACCAGTGTCAGACATATTTAACGAACAATCCAAAGCGAATGCCAATCTAAAGTTTCCAAGTACGATACCAAAAATCCATGAAAAGTCAGCAACGAGAATTAAAATCCTAGCAGGGAACCACCAACAATGTTGCCGGTTCGGCTGGCAGAGAAAATCTGGCCCAAGTGGGAACGGTTCCTGGCGCTAGCGCCACGGTAACGGGGTGGTGGTTGCCTGAACTACTAATAGGTTACTAGCGTTTGCCGCGAGATTTGAAAATTTCTGCCAGGTGGAACAGAGAATATAGCTATATATATACCTGCCAGGTAAGTGTCATACATTAAAATCACTGTTTATTCAAGAAAAGGAATTTCAGAACAAAGAGAAAGACAGAATAAAGAATGTCTTAAAAGTGGTTGAGAAGACTTCTAAAAATAGATTGGTCAGTCTGAAGGGGTAAAGAAGAGAGAAATACGTTGTATGCATATAATCCTCATACTCCTATATTTCTACCAACCCTTCATTTTTTCTTTAAGGTTAATGTATTAAGCTAACTTTTAAATGAAATTACAGTAACTTCATTAGTTAGCTTAATACTTAGGGAGCATGATTAGCGTCATATTTAGTATTCAAACTCTAGAAGCAAGCATTTACAGTAGTGCCTCAGGATACGAAATTAATCTGTTCCGAAAAGCCTTCGTAACCTGATTTTTTTGTATCTCGAACTACATTTTACATGTAAATTGCCTAATTCGTTCCAAACCCTACAAAAACACCACAATAAATTTTATAATAAAGCTAAATTGACCAATAAACAATGAAATACAACAATTTGGACCATTCAATACCTAACATAACCTATACTGTACCTGTAAATGAAGTGTATTAGTGTACATGGTACAAGAAATACTGTACGTACGCATGTAGTGAGGTGATCTCAGAAAGTGGCGGCAGAGGAGGAGGACAAATGGCAGAAAACATAAACGCTTGACTTTACGAAACACATTAAAAAATGGCACAAAACATTAATACTTAACTTTACAAAAAAACTTAAAATTAAATTTTTTTTTCTTTATCTGATTTTTACATTTTTTTTTTTTTACTTTTATATACTTTACGTTTTTTTTTTTTTACAAAATTTCAATTTCTTCACCACTTTCAACTTTCTGTTTGTTCATACGCGAACAAACCCTCGGTCTTAATAATAGGATAATTTCTAGTGCCTAGCTGGATCCGGTTAAAAAGCAGATGAAAGCAAGGAATCTTGTGATATCTGGCAAAACATGCATAGATCGGGTGAAGAGTGGTCAAACGCCAATCATCTACGCCAGTCTTTTCTTAACCGCCTCGACGAGAGTTGGGTTTTTCCTCTCTTGGCCTTTTCCCGGTCCTTGCCCGTTTCGTTTTCTTTAGTGTGTGTGTGTGTGTGTGTTTTTTTTTTACCTGGTATTACGGCTTCTTTTGCTCCTTCTTGACGTCAGCGTTTGTGCCCCGGAGTTCCTGGGTTGCCGTGTTCTCGTTTTTTGGCTTCATCAGCGACAGACCCTCAACATCACATGTAGTAGGTGTCGTTCGAATTTTTGTACGATTACGAATCCTCGTACGGAATGCCGGGCATGCCCTATGGAGCAGTGGAGGAAGTTTTATGGTAAGAGGGGAGCAGTGGAGGAAGTTTTATGGTAAGAGGGGAGCAGTGGAGGAAGTTTTATGGTAAGAGGGAACATCGGAGAGTCTCCACTCTTCCTACTTGGGAGGGCTTTGCTCCTATTCCTGTTTTGTCTTCTGCAGTAGTCAACTCCCATAGTAGCGTTGTCCCTGCATCTCCTTCCTTTCTTTTCTTCAATTGATTCGTTGATGGAAGTATCGGTAGGTCACAAGTGTATTTTTTGTAATGTAGCCCCCTCTTCCTCGGGAACTATTTCGGTTCCCGAGAAGGGTGAGGTTTTTCATCATTCTCTTCTCTTCCAGAGTCGGAGACGTCCAAAATGGTGGTGATTTGGAAGACGCTTGGGCTAGGGGGTACCCCGTCCTTGGAGGGGTTGCTAGTGCATTTTGTGGAGGGTTGCACCCCCTCTTCCCGGTCCAGCCAGGCCATCCCCCCTCCTCCCGGCCTCGTCTCTGCGGGTGGGAGCAGTCGGCCATCTTGTATTGCTCCGCCAGCGTCTACCATCGCCTTGTATCTGAGTGATGCTGCAGCGTCAGCCCCGTTGTTGACGTCACGGGGCCCATCTTTGTGTATTCCTCCACCAGTGGTGTCTCTTTCCCCCTCGCTCAGGGGGGAAGCTGTGACATCACCACCACTTGTGACGTCACTCTCATCGATGATGTATCTCCTAGTTGCCTCCTCCGTTCCCCCTCACTTAGCCGTGATGTCATCACTGCCGCCCAGTTCGCAACATCTCCCTTCCTTGTCTTCGGAGCCTTCTCTGGCACATCAGTCCGAGGTCATATGCCAGGTAGTGCTTCAGAGGCTGGACTTTGTGTTGGATGTGAAGTTGGCTGCCTTAATGGTTGGGAGGACTGGTAAGAAATGCGTTGCTTCGTCCCCGCCTTCCGTGAAGAGTGCGCATAAGCAGCTAGTGAAGTCTTCCTCTCCCTCTTCTCCCTCTACACCTCATCGGCGTATTAAGCGTTGGAAGGCTAAGGACTTTGCCCTTCCTTTGCCGCCAAGGGAGGAACAACGCGGACATGTTCCCGAGTGCTGTGATTTCGGGCAGTGTTAGTGATTTGTGTTCTGCAGGGGTTGCTTCGCCGCCGAATCTCGTACGTGCAACCACCCCACCCACCCCTTCCGTCCTTGCACATCGCGAGCGTGTTGCAACCTCCCCTGTCGGTGCACGTGATGGTAGTGCTCCTTCTTCTCCCAGGCCTATTTGTCGCCGTAAAGATCTGAAGGCGCCTGTCAAGAGGTTGAAGGTAGTGAGCACGGAGGTGGTGCAGCCGGAGTGTTTGCCTGCCTCTCTAACTGGTGCTTCCAAGACTTCCACTATAAGGGATTCTCCGTCAATCTCGAGTGCTCGAGTTTCCCCCCCATCTCACGTACGTACGGCCGCCACGCCCGTGTCTGTTCATGGACGTCTGGAGTCACCTGTTGAGGTAAGTGATGTGCCTAGTGTTACAGTGGGTCCGTCTCGGAGGCTGACGCTTGGACCCAGCCCAGATAGGTTAGTAGGGGTTTCAGACTGTTTGACTACTAACCCTTCTGTGAATTTTGGTGAAGGCGGCGCATTAGAAGAGCCTACACATCCTTCTCTTCGTCGGTCACCGGTGCCAGAGCAGGAGGAGGGGGACACGCAGGAGTTTCTGTCTTCCTTTTCGGAAGTTGTTGATCCCATTCGTGAGTTCAACAATTTGGAAAGTAGGACTCAGGCTCGGTCATCTTACACTCCTTCTTGCTTGGAAGTCTTGGTGGGAGCTACTCAGGACCCCAAATCATCTCTTCAGCTGCCGTTGTCAGGGCACGTTCAGTCGGTCTTGCAGAAGGTTAACGCCTCTGTTTCTGACCAGGACGGTTCACTTCGCTCTAGAGGCTCTACCAAACTACTACCTCCACCTCTCACAAGACATAGGAAGTACTATGCTACGAGCGCTGCGTTTTTGTTTTCATGCTACCTTGACCCAGACGTCATTCGCCTGAAGCCGGGTTTGACGTTGGAACAGGTCAGGTCAGTGGCTCCGTCCTTGTTTCCGCAAGACGCCTTAGCTTTGGAATCTACGGCGGCCTCCTTGTTGCAGACGGTGTCTTGGCTGGACCTCTGGTCTGTGGTGATTGCCAAGATAGCTTCTGCCAGGTCCCCTGAAGGGTTGGTGAATGCCGCCTCCCTTGCCAGTCTTTTGCAGTCCGGGGGCAAGGCGTTTTCTTATTTGGCTCACCTCAGTGCCAATTTATGGGCTAATCTTCTTCTGGTTAGGAGGGACACAGCTTTGTCTAGGATGGAGAGGTCACTCGATACCGAGTCTTTGCTGGCCATGAGAAACAGTGATCTGTTGGAGTCGCAATTCTTGTTCCCACGGACAGAACTCGAAAATGCGATAGAACGACGCCGGGCTGACACCAAGAACCAACTGGTGCACCAAGCCGTGTCTAAATCAGTCCCGCCCTCAGAGACGTCCGGCCCCTCCTCCTCTCCCGGTCCAGCAGCAGTCGAGGAGATTGTCGCCTGGTAGGCCATCGAGGACCTCGAGTTTGGCAGGGCCTTCCCGTTCGACACAGCCCAAGTCTCAGGATCAACGCCCCTTTCGCTCTCGTTCCTTTAAACCAAGAAGAGGCCCCAGAGGCAGAGGTCAAGGGGGCCGTCGATAGGTTGGGCGCCTCTCCCTCTCCTGCGCCACGGGTGGGGGGGTGCCTGGCTGGCCAATGGGCCAAGTGGCAGAGTTACGGGGCGGAGAAATGGGTGGTAGATGTCCTTCGGGTGGGATACCTGTTGCCATCCGACTTCTCTCCTCCACTGTCAGACAAGCCACAGCTCAGGAAGACGTATCCCCCAGATTCTCCTAAGTTCTTGGCTCTTCGGGAGGAAGTGCAGAAAATGCTGGACAAGGATGCGATAGCGGAAGTAGTGCGTCCGTCCCCAGGGTTTTACAGTCACATCTTCTTGGTGCCCAAGGCGTTGGGAGGATGAAGGCCTGTGATCGACTTATCCACCTTGAATTGCTTTATCAGGAAGACACGGTTCAAGATGGAGACCCCGCGCTCGGTGTGGCAGCCATAAGGGAAGGCGACTTCATGCTGTCGATAGACTTGAAGGACGCATACTTCCAAATGCCTGTTCATCCCACGTCCAGGAAGTTCCTTCGCTTCTCTCTGGTGGACAAGATCTTCGAGTTCAAAGTCTTGTGCTTCGGGTTGACCACAGCCCCTCAAGTGTTCACAAGGGTCTTCTCTCTCGTGT
This sequence comes from Macrobrachium nipponense, assembly GCF_015104395.2. Lineage (NCBI taxonomy): Eukaryota > Metazoa > Arthropoda > Malacostraca > Decapoda > Palaemonidae > Macrobrachium > Macrobrachium nipponense. Next base: position 85,178,428 of record NC_087203.1, on the reverse strand, counting down.
CAAGTTGGGCCCATGCTCAGGGGATCCGTTTGCTGAGGTACCTTGACGATTGGTTGGTCTTGGCAGTTTCCAGGGAGAAGCTGCTGCAAGACAGGGATCGTCTTCTTCGGTTCTGTCTGGACTTGGGCATATTAGTCAACCAGGAAAAGTCGAACTTCGTACCCACTCAAAGGATTCTCTACCCGGGCATGGTCATCGATACGACAGTGGCAAGAGTTTTCCCGTCGGATCAGAGATTGGAGAAGTTGCGGGCTGTGGCGCACAACTTCCTATCAAAGTCTCATCAGTGGCAGGTTCTTCTGGGAGTGCTATCCTCCCTGGAGAAGCTGCTGGTCTCTCATGGGCGTCTTCATCTTCAGTTTCTGCAATGGAGACTGGGGGAATTCTGGTCTCCGGCGGGGGACTCTCCCCTGTTTATGGTCCCACTGTCTTTGGAAGTGAGAGAAGACCTTCTTTGGTGGTTGGACGACCAGCATCTATTGAAAGGCGTCCCTCTGCGTTCTCTCCCTCCGGACTTCATTCTGTTCTCGGACGCCTCCCTCGCAGGTTGGGGCGCGCCTTAAGTGGCCTCATCGCTTCAGGCGTTTGGGGTTTGGAGGACAAGCAGCAGCATATCAACGTCTTGGAGTTGAAGGCGGCTTTCCTGGGTCTGAAGGAGTTTCGGGGGATGGTAGAGGGTCACTTCTGTCGTTCTCATGTCGGACACACCATGGTGGTAGCCTACGTGAACAAACAGGGAGGCCTGGTTTCACAGCAACTTCATGCCTTGACCGTCGAGCTTCACCAGTGGGCAATCAGCAATTCGGTAGAGCTTTTAGCCAGGTATATCCCAGGGAAACGGAACGTGGTCGCAGACAAACTCAGTCGCTGGGATCAGATCCTAGGCACAGAGTGGTCCCTTCATCAAGTGGTGGCAGACAAGCTTTTCCAGATTTGGGGGAGACCCATGCTGGACCTTTTTACAACACACTATAACAGGAAGCTGGAGGTGTTCTGTTCAGTGGTCCCAGATCCCTTGGCATTGGCAGAAGATGCATTCCAACATCCCTGGGACAACATGGAGGTGTATGCCTTCCCTCCAATTTTTTTGATCTGTCAGGTTCTGAATAGGCTGTTGAGTTCACAGGGTCTCAGAATGACTTTGGTAGCCCCTCTGTGGCCTCAGGCGGAATGATTTCCAGATCTGCTGTCGTCATTGTCAGAGATTCCGAGGGAGATTCCCCCTTGGCGACACCTCCTGGGTCAGCCCCATGCAGAAGGTTCCACCAGTCAGTAGAATCCCTGTCTCTTCACGGTTGGAGGCTATCAACTATCTCCTCTGAGAGAGAGGCTTTTCTCAGAAATCAGCTGGGCACATGTCCAGCAGTCTTAGGAAGTCAACCTCCGAAGTTTACCAAGGCAAATGGGCGATCTACTGTGATTGGAGTCATAAAGCGAATAGCAGACTTTTTAACCTTCCTCAGAGACGAGAAACGTTTGTCCATGTCTGCTATTAGAGGCTACAGGGCGGCACTGAGTTTTGCGTTACGCCTGAAGGGTATCGACATCTCCTCTTCCTGGGAACTTTCCCTGCTAGTTAAGGGGTTTGAGCAGTCGACTTCTCCTAGAGAGCTCAAGCCTCCAACGTGAGATGTTTCTTTGGTGCTTAAGAGCTTGACTAAGAGTCCATATGAGCCCTGCTTCGCTTATTGACAGGAACCTGACGCTCAAGACAGTTTTCCTTTTGGCTTTGGCATCTTCCAAAAGGGTAGGAGAGCTCCATGGTTTTCCGAGTTATGAGGTGAAGCACACCAGGGGTTGGAAGTCAGTGTCCTTTGAATTTGTCCCGGAATTCGGGGCCAAGACCCAAAATCCCCCGGTGCATGATGACAGGTTCACTTCGTTTTCCAGTCCATCACTGACTGACTTTGTGGGTGGTGATGCTCAAGAGGTTTTGTTGTGCCCTGTCCGGGCCCTGCATTGCTATCTTAAAAGGACTTGGCACCTTAGACCAGGCTGCCACAGACTTTTTGTCAGTACAGGCTGTATAAAGATAGAGGCGTCTAAGAATACTATCTCTTTTTAGATACAGGAAGCCATCAGAGAGGCATACTTGACTCTTGATGATTCCATCACCACGTCTGTGCAGGCTAGAACACATGACATTAGGGGTATTGGTCCCTCTCTGGCTTTCAAAAAGAACTTGGCTGTACATAGAGTGCTGAGTGCTAGTACTTGGTTACGCCAGTCCACGTTCACTTCCTTCTATCTTAAGGATGTTGCCCACAGATCTATGGACACGTTTTCCCTGGGTCATGTGGTGGCTGCCCAACAGGTTGTGTAACTCATAGTTGCCCTTAACGGGGCACCTTTGTATCTTAAGATGATTGTGTGGATGAGAGAATGAGCGAGTTGGCTGGCCTCCTTCTTTCTCTTGTACCTTTCCTTCTTCCTTCAGGCGGTTTAAGGAATTGACACGTCATTTGCTGGACTGGTCTGATATAGGTGAGTGAGGTAGTCGTACTGGTAGTGTGGTCGTGCAATATACTATATCTTACCCACTATTTAGTAGCATAGGCTCCGCTCCTGAGCAAGGAGGAGTCGGGAGTACTACAAACCCTAGTGCCTTGGTTTGTTATTGGACAGTCAAAGTTTCTCTTTGGTTCCCTATACAATGGTTATCCCATATATCATTGTGCGTCACTCAGGTTCTGAGTGGTTAGATGTTAGTGTATCTAGCTTCTCAACGGGCTTCAGTCCCTCTCCAAGAACTATTTCTTTTGAGAGCTGGACTGCCGGGTAGGCCCCCAGCCGGTCTAGGATATCTTATAACTCCCTCCAAGTATGAGTCTATCCTATTGTTAAGACCGAGGGTTTGTTCCCGTATGAACAAATGACAAATTTTCTAAGACAATTTATATTTTTCATAGCTACAAACCTGAGGTCTTAACATTATACTGCCCACCTCTAGCCGCCCCTCTTTTTGTTAAGTCATCCTGAGTTGGGAAAGACTGGCATAGATGATCGGCGTTTGACCACTCTTCACCCGATCTACGCATGCGTTGCCAGATATCACAAGATTCCTTGCTTTCATCTGCTTTTTAACTGGATCTAGCTAAGCGCTACAAATTATCCTATTGTTAAGACCTCAGGTTTGTATCTATGAAAAATACAAATTGTCATAGAAAATTTGTCATTTTTCATATCACTTGGATCTTCCTGTTTGCTTACTACTACTAAAGGACTCTTTAAAAAATAAATACCCAAGGAAGATTGATTCTGCCTGCTTTTCACAATGTTCCTGAAACGACTCAGGCAAACGTCATCGAACTGCGCAAGCATACAAGCCTTTACGGGGTGTGTCTTTTCTACAAATGATTGCACTTTATGAAAAGCAGCTAGAGCATCCTTAATTTCTGCCATTGTCTTAGGGTCCTCCTCCTCCTCCTCACCGCTGCTAGAGAACTCTTCTTGAACGTTATGTTGCATGGCCTTCAACTCCTTCAGGTCATCCGTCGTAAGGTCCTCTTGGTGCTCCTCGAGAAGGTCATTGATGTCGTCCTCGTTGATAACCAGCCCCATGGACTTGCCGAGTGCAACGATCTCGTCAACATCTGGTTGCAAAACAGTTTCAGGATCGTCAACTGTTTCTGAATCTGCATCAGCTTCGCCCACGTTGAACCCCTCGAAGTCTCGGGTCGATACGGCATCAGGCCAGAGTTTCCTCCACTAAGAATTCAAGGTTCGCCTCCAAACCTCCTGCCAAGCTTGATCGATGAGTCGGATGCGTATCACGACATCAAAATGCTCCTTTCAAAATTCACGCAAGGTGAGGTTTGTGGTATCGGTGATGTCGAAATATCTCTTGAAAAGATGTTTTGTATACAGCTTCTTGAAGTTTGACATCACTTGCTGGTCCATGGGCTGGAGGAGAGGGGCGGTGTTAGGCAGAAGATAAAGAACCTTGATAAAAGAATGCTCCTCTAGGATATCTTCCTCGAGGCCAGCAGGGTGAGCAGGAGCATTGTCCAACAACAGCAGACATTTCAGAGGGAGGTGCTTCTCTTCCAAGAATTTCTTCACTGCCGGGCCAAAACAAAGATTAACCCACTTGGTGAACAAAAGTCTCGTTAACCAGGCTTTCCCATTAGCCCTCCACATCACCGGAAGCTTCTTTGTGGGCCTTGAAGGCTCGAGGAGTCTCGGAATGATACACGAGTAGGGGCTTGACAAAGTGCGAGTGTAAGCCTGTCTTTCATAGGCTTATGCCCGGGTAGGCTTCTTCTCTTCCTCCATGATGTACGTCCGAGGCATTTTTTTCCAAAAAAGGCCAGTCTCGTCACAGTTGAAGACTTGCTGAGAAATGTAGCCTTCCTTTATTGTCATCTCGTCGAACGTCTTAATAAAGGCTTCGGCTGCTTTCGTGTCTGAGCTGGCTGCCTCCCCATGCCGCACCACCGAATGGATGCCAGTCCGTTTACGGAATTTATCAAACCACCCCCGAGAAGCCTTGAAGTCTGGGGTTGCCGTAGATGTCCCTTCTCCTCTGTCGTCTTCAGCCTGGACAATCAGATCACTGAAAATAGAGCTGGCCTTGTGGCAGATTGCCGTCTCGGTTATCATATTGCCAGCGATTTCTTTGTCTTTAATCCATACAAGAAGCAGCCTCTCCATCTCATCGTGCACCTGGCTCCTCTTGTTGGACAAAATAGTCGTGCCCTTGGAAGGTGAAGCTGCTTTGATGGCTTCCTTCTGCTTAAGGATGATGCCTATTGTCGACGGATTTCGGCCATATTCCTTAGCGATCACACTCAACCGCATGCCAGCGTCATACTTCTTAATTATCTCCATCTTCGTCTCCATAAAAAGCATTCTCTTCTTTCCGTGAACTTCAGCAACATTCTTGGGACCCATGGCTAATTAAGTTAATTAAGTTCACACACAACATGACAAAGTATACAAGTAGAAAGCAAAATCACTAACACGAATTTATGTTAACAAACGAAATATGTATACATATGTGACCGAACGATAACACTGATGCGACGAAGTGGTCGAAGGACACCTTTACGTTGAGGGATGATGGGACAGATGCTGACCAATAGGAGAACAGGATCTTATGGCGGTGACTAGCATCAGGAACCAATGGGAGAGTGGGAGGATGGTGGCGAGTCTACTCAGTTGGCGGCTCGCGAGTTTTAAAATTGCTAACACGAATTTACGTTAACAAACGAAATATGTATATGTGACTGAACGATAACGCTGATGCGACGAAGCGGTCGAAGGACGCCTTTACGTAGAGGGATGATGGGACAGATGCTGACCAATAGGAGAGCAGGATCTTACGGCGGTGACTAGCATCAGGAACCAATGGGAGAGTGGGAGGATGGTGGCGAGTCTACTCAGTTGGTGGCGCGTGAGTTTTAAAATTGCTCTCAGCGGTCCGGGCAAATCTCTGAGGTGTAAAGTACACCCTTCGCAACCTGAATTATTTTTGTATACAGAGGAAAAAATCTTCATCCTTGCTTTCGTAACTTGGATTTTTTGTAAGTAGGGACTTTCGTATATCGAGATTCCACTGTATTAGCATTTTCAGTGGCCTAGCCAAACTTATGCAAAACTTCCCCTTGAGTGAGGGGGTCTGGAACCTAACCTCCCATAGTGTTTGGGGTATTACTGTAACTTAATATACAGTCAAACCTCAGATTTCATACCCCTGGTTTTCATATGATTTGGTTTTTGTAGACTCTTTCCGACAAAATTTTGACTCTGATTTCGTACACCCGGAAACACTCCTTCTAGGGCCCACCTCATGACTAGGCCCCATACTGAGCACCCAAACAAAGCATCCTGTGTTCTCTTGTGATGCATTCTGCTTTTGTGTTCATTGTTTTTTGTCTTTTTTTATTGGAGTGTAACTGCTAAATAAGCCATCATGGGGCCAAAGAAAGTTCCAAGTGTCAGCCCTTCTGTAAAAAAAAGGCGAGAAACTCTAAAAGAGAAAGAACTTGTAGGAAAGTGCTGGAGGATGTTGCATGCTGATCTCAGTAAGAAATGCCAACAACAAGGGCTGCTGTTAGTGAATTTAAAGCAAAGGCTTGTTTGAAAAACTCAGAAAGCAAACAGGCATACATAATGTGCCCACTTCAGTGATTAAGTACATGTTTGCAAAGTGGAGTGATGTAAAAATTTTGTGGAGAATTATCATCCCAACAAAGATGTAATCCATGTCTCCAACTTGTTTAATGACAATGTCGTGATTCACTTTAGGCAAATTTTAAAGAAACACCAGAAACAAATGTCTCTAAGACAGTTTTGTTGTGCAACAGGGGTCCAGTGACTTTCAAGCCTGTCCTAGTGCCAGTAAAAAACGAAGAGGGGAAGTAACCCTAGATAGTGACAGTAAAAAGAGAGGAAGTAACCCCAGATAGGTCATTGATACCTGAAGTCCTTCTGGAGGCAAATTCCCTTTCCAAACAATAACCTCTCTTCCTCCCTCTCCTTTCCTCTCTGTCTTCCATATAACAAGAGTCTTCCATAAAGGTATGAGTGATGTTAAATATTTATTCATCGATTTCATTAATCAGTTATATTTATTTCTCATTGTTTTCCATATGTAAGGCTGTGTTTATTCTCTAAAATATGTATTTTTTTGTTAATATTTTTTGGGTGTCTGGAATGCATTAATTGGATTTACATTATTCCTTACGGAAATTGTTTTGGATTTAGTACGTTTCTGACTTCATGAGATGTTCTGGAACAGATTACGTATGAAAACCGAGATTCCACTGTATGAATAAAGTACTTCCAGAAAATCACACAATACTACAAAAGAATATATACAAACCATATCTGTGCCAATGACTGCTGAGGCAACTGAGACTGGATTAAAATGTTCCGAGCTTGTGCGCCCGATAAAAAGCCAGTTTTTGCTCTATCAGACATGTTAAAGACCTGTGTAAATTTAAGCTTGCTTGCTTGGGGTATTGCCCACTCAACAGGTGTCTGTGATCCTCTGAAACATATGAAAATATATTTTTAGACTTTTAGTAAAGAATATGAAATTCTTTCTGTCATACAGTACCAAAGTTCTTGACCAGTTTCAAAACTTAGTGAGAAACTCTTATCTAATTACTGCAGCTTCATTATTCAAATATTTGCTATAAAAACAAAAAGCATTTAAAACACCATGATAAAATAACAGAGCATGCATGATTTTTTCATCTTTACCCAGACTCTTGGCTGCCTGTGCGTTGCATTGTTGAAGCAGTAGGAGCTCCTGGGACAACTGGTGGAGCAGCAGATGCAACAGGAACATTTGGAATTTGTCCTACTCCTCCTATCTATTGAGATAAAAAGATGAAAAAGATGGAATATTACATGGTTAATCTTGTTAGATGGTCTATTTACTTATTGCCAGAATTAAACACAACAATATTTTTCTCAAAGATAAAATATGTACTCTCAAAGGAAATCAAAACCACTCCTCAAAATATGAAACCATACCACAATGACTATCAATGTTATTGTACTTTGCAGTAAATTTTTGCAGTTTCATATAAAGTACTACCCAGACATATCTCAAAAAGAGATAACTTATTCTAGCCTTTTCTAGTGACTAGGTCAGTCTCATTTCAATAATAATACATTGAATGTTTCAATTAAAGTGTAAGTGTGTAGTGCAATGCATATTTTATTTTATATCATACAAATATGTAAAAGCCATAAAAGATTAATCTAAATATATAAAAGCAATTTCTGTCTGTCTGTTTATCTGTTCATTATGCAGGCCCAAACTATGAAAGCTAGGGCTACCAAATTTTTATCATAAGACTCCCCTCCCAGCCAGTAAAGTTTTTAATCAAAATGATATTTATATGATAAAATAAGGTTTTGTATATACTTACCCAGTAATTATATAGCTGATCATATAATTACTTGTTAAGTATATACAAAACCTTATTTTATCATAAAAATATAATTTTTGTATATGAGACTTACTATATAGCTATCGTTTCCAATATTTGGCAGCCTAATTCAAATTTCGCGGGTAGCACTTCAATTGTTCAGTGTAGACGTAACAGTGCCGTCCCCCAACGGCAATACTAGGAACAACTTAGCAAAGCACTTCATTCTGTTTCATGCATAATGTCCACCAGAGGGGAGGCGGGTGGGCTCTGATCATATAATTACGGGGTTAAGTATATACAAAACCTTATTTTATCATAAAAATATCATTTTTGTATGAGACTTACCCAGTAATTATATAGCTGACTCCACATTGAAAGGAGGTGGGGTCATGGACATATTCTACTTCAAAGCATTACGTCATGTAATGAATTAAAAAATAGGCAAGTTGCTAGCATTGAAAAAACACTTGTTGTTCCTATTAGTTAAGAGAGATATGCAGATGAACACTGCCTCTGGTTGGCTTTCGTCTTAACTCGTATTGGCGTGGCGGAAGAGCCAAGGGTCGCCTCCTACTTAGGGGTAACTTTGCAGCAAAGGGAATGCTCCTGCGGCTAGCAAAGTATGATAGGTGCCAGCCCTTGCCCTGGGCATAGCACCAAAATAAAACAACAAGAAAAACACTGACACTTACACTGAATAAAGTCAAGACCCATCCACTGAGTGGTGGGTGCTCCAAGTACACTGTACCCCCCTGACTCTCCAAACTCAGCACCTTCCTGAAAAGGTGAAGAGATACTAGGAGAATATCCTGTGCTTCCTTCCGCAATGCCATGCCAGTCACAAAAAATGGTCTCGAGGTATTGAAAATTTTCGACACTTTTAAAACTACATAAAAGTATATTAAGCCCAGATTGCTTATGCCTCCGGTAGCTTGATGGCAGAAAACACCTGAGAACTAAGGAAGTAAATATGATATTGTTAAACTACAATAAAGTTTTGTACAAACTTACCTGGCAGATATATACTTAGCTATAGTCTCCGACGTTCCCGACAGAATTTCAAATCTCGCGGCACACGCGACAGGTAGGTCAGGTGGTCTACCTTACCCGCCGCTGGGTGGCGGATGTACGAACCACTCCCGTAAGCTTGTCAGATTTTCTCTTCCACCTGTCTCCTGAGGGGAGGTGGGTGGGTGGGCCATTAATCGTATATATCTGCCAGGTAAGTATGTACAAAACTTTATTGTAGTTTAACAATATCATTTTGTACATGAACTTCCCTGACAGATATATACTTAGCTGATTGGCACCTTTGGTGGAGGGTAAGAGACAGCTCAATAATACAGGTAAGACGGGAAACAACTAATGTTGTAGGATATAAAAACCTTGGTTCTCACCTTTTCAGGATGAAGACTTCATAGATACTATCTCTGAGTCTGCATTGCCTGGAGAGCTACAGCTAGGACGTGACCTGATGCTGAAAGACTCTCGGATCTACCACTGGGATATGTGATCCCCTATTGTGGTAGAATCCAAGTCGGATGCTGTTAGAGGGACCATGTCCGCTTACCTAACAGATCCTTACCACTACCTCTGCAAGGAGCCAAAACCCACCAGACCACCTAACCAAATACAAAGGGTTAATATTAAGACAAAGAGAGGTGCCTCCTGCAACCTCTTCAGACAACCAAAAACAACATAAAATATAGGGTAACATATAAAAAAACACAGGATAAGTTTCAGCTCCCTGCCCCAGCACCGAATCCGCCGATACGAAAGGACCAAGGCGAAGCATTTATCATATGTAGATTTTTTACATCACGTAGGTAGTGTGCGAAAACCGATTGGCATCTCCAAAAAGTCGCCATCCATCAAGTTCCGCACAGACATATTTTTTTCTGAATGCAAGCGAAGGTTGCGATGGCTCTCACCTCGTGGAGCTTTCACTTTCAGTAGTCTAAATGATCTTCCTTACAGGCAACATGTGCCTCTGTAATAAGGCTTCTCAGAAAAAAGGAAAGAGCATTCTTCGACCATGGGCCGAGTGGGTCCTTTACGGAGCACCAAAGCACCTCTTGATTAGCCTTAAGGTTGTTCCATTCCTCTTAAGGAAATACTTCATAATTCTCATAGGGCAAAGGAGTTCTTTCAGGCTCTTCCCCTACTAGAAAAGAATAAACTATAACGAACTTCAAAGCTCCTGGTGCCAAGGACGTGATGGTTTTTCATTCTTTGCCAGGAAACTTGGAAGAAACGAACACACCATAGAATCTCCTTAAACCCTACATTGCCTCAATAGCTTGGAGCTCACTCACTCTCTTAGCTGTAGCTAGGGCCAAAAGGAAGATAGCCTTCTTCGTCAAATCCTTGAAAGAGGCTAAGCCAGGAGGTTCGAATCTAGACGATCCAAGGAATTGTAGGACTACGTCTAGATTCCAGTTCGGTACTACATGAGGACGCTTAATGGTTTCAAATGATCTAATAAGATCATGCAGGTCCTTATCATCGGATATATTTCAAGCCTCTATGCCGAAATAACCGCCGCAACATACTGCGGTATCCCTTAATAGTTGACACAACCAGATGACATTCTTCTTTGAGGAAAATAAGGAAATCCGCAATTTGGGTCACAGAGGTACTGGAAGTGGAAATGTTCTTCCTCTTGCACCAACGTCTGAAGACATCCACTTTGACTGGTATACACGCAAGGTGGAAGGTCTCCTCGCTCTTGCGATTGCTTTAGCAGCTGTCGCTGAAAAGCCTTTCGCTCTGACCAAACTTTGGACAGTCTGAAACCAGTCAGACTGAGAGCGAGGAGATTTTTGTGGTACCTGTCGAAGTGGGGTTGTCTGAGTAGATCGCTCCTTAGCGGGAGCGATCTTGGAAGGTCCACCAACCATTCCAGTACCTCTGTGAACCATTCTTCGGGCCGGCCAAAAGGGAGCGATTAAGGTCATTCTCGTTGAATCGGACTCTACGAACTTCTTGATGGTTAGCCCCGAGGATCTTGAAGGGGGAAACGCGTAGACGTCGAGTCCGTTCCAGTCTAGAAGAAGAGCATCTATTGCTACTGCCTGCCTCTGGATCCACGATATCGGAGAGCAGTAAGGATCCAGCCTCTTGTTCTTTGACGTGGCAAAGAGGTCTATGTGTGGCCTGCCCCATAACTTCCACAGGCTCTGGCATACATCCAGATGAAGGGTCCACTCTGTGGGAAGGACCTGATCTTTCCTGCTGAGGAGATCTGCTCTTACATTCCTTTCTCCCTGCACGAACCTGGTGAGAAGCTTGATTCCTCTTTCTTCTGCCCACAGAAGAAGGTCTCTTGCTGTCTCGTACAGGGAGAAGGAATGCGTCCCCCCCTGTTTCCTGATGTATGCCAGAGCTGTAGTGTTGTCCGCGTTGACCTGCACTACCGATCTTCTGACTTTGGGCTCGAAAGCCTTCAGAGCCAACCACACATCCATCACTCCTTTCTGTTGATGTGCCAGGCTACCTGGTCCCCCCACCACCCAGGTACCTGACACTTCGTTGGTTCCCAGAGTTTGCACACCCCACCCCATGTCCGACGCGTCGGAGAACAACACCAGGTTGGGGTCTGTGATTGAAGAGACAGTCCCTTCGCAAAGAGGTTGGGATCTGTCCACCATAAGAGATGTCTCTTGATGTCCTGGGATAACGACAGGGAGAACGTCAAATCCTGAGAACGACGACTCCAATTCCGATGAAGAAAGAATTGGAGCGGTCTCAGGTGCAACCTCCTCCAGGGAAACGAATTGCTCCAGAGAGGAGAGTGTCCCCAGCAGACTCATCCACTCCCTCACTGTGCATACTTCTTTCCCTAAGAAGGTTGTTACTCTCTCGAATCCTCGGGCTATCCTTTCCTGCGAGGGAAAAGCCCGAAAACTCAGAGAGTTCATCTGTATCCCGAGATACACACACTCTTGCTCGGGAATTAGTGATGACTTCTTGAAATTGACGAGAAGTCCCAAAGCCTTCGTCAATTCTAAAGTTACTTGTAAGTCCTTCAAACAACGATCTTCTGAAATGGCCCTTATTAGCCAATCGTCGAGGTACATGGATATCCTCACCCTTTCAAACAAATGAATCCATTGAGCCACCTTCCTCAAAATCCCGTGAACACTTGAGGGGCCGTCGAGAGGCCGAAACACAGAGCCGAACTGAAAAATTTTCCCCCCATCATGAATCTGAGAAACTTCCTCGAGGAAGGATGGATCGGTACGTGGAAGTAAGCGTCCTGTAAATCCAAGGAAACCATCCAGTCCCCTGGACGAAGCGCTGCCAGCACTGATGAAGGCGTTTCCATCGTGAACTTCTTCTTTTCTACGAAAGAAGTTCAGGGCGCTTTACATCCAACACCGGTCTCCATACCCCTGAGGACTTCGGAACTAGAAAAGGGCGTTGTAGAAGCCCGATGAATGATGGTCTGTCACTAGTTCGATAGCCCCCTTCTCCAGCATCTGATCTACTGCTAGATGGAGAGCTTGATTCATGATGGGGTCTCTGTACCTGGCCGTCAGTTCCCTGGGATGGTCGTCAAGGGAGGTCTTTCGACGAAAGGGATGAGGTAACCTCTCCTCAAAATAGAAAGGGTCCAAGGATCCGCCCCTTTTTGGGCCCAGACTTCTGCCAAACTCTAAGAGTCTGGCGCCCACCGTTGTTTGAAGGACTTGCAAGTTATTTGGGGGCTTTAACAGACTTGGCGAAAGTCTTACCCCTTCTTGAAGGTCTACGACCTCTAAACGTAGAGGTTCTTGATGAAGATGCCCCTCGAAAGGGTTCTCGAACACTTGCCTTTTCCTTCTTAGCCTTCGGTAGGGAAAGAAGGGCGAGGTTTTCTTGCCGACTGTGCCAAAGGTCCTGGGTGGCTTTGGTGCCGAAAGTGACCTCGAAATGTCCTGCACTCGATGTTTCGGGAACAACTGAGTAGACAGAGGAGCAAAACAGCAAAGAAGACCTCTGAGCATGGGAGACCGACTTCGTTAAGAAGGAACAGTAAACCGACCTCTTCTTCACGATGCCGGCCCCATAAAGGGAGGCGATTTCACTCGCTCCGTCTCTACTGACTTGTCCATACAAGACAAAACACACATAAGATCATCTGGTGAAATTGACTCTGGCACTTCAATTTTCTTGGCTAGAACTCCCCAACGACCAATCAGGAAGTTAAAGACTTCTAGCACTCTAAACATACCTTTGAGCAAATGATCCAATTCGTTCATTGCCCAAGTCGTCTTAGCAGAGTTAAGGGCAGTTCTCCTTGTCGAATCTACCAGTGCCGAAAAATCCGAATCAGCCGAAGACGGTAGACCCAATCCTAAGGGCTCTCCTGTTTCGTACCAGAAACCAGCGCGTCCTGATAACTTCGAAGGAGGAAAAGCGAACATCGTTTTCCCCGCATTCTTCTTTGGAAGCCATCAGGAACCAAAACTCCTCAGTGCCTTCTTCATAGGAAAGAGTTGGCTTCATCCTCACACAACCAAGAACTCTTCGCTGTCTTCGCCGTTGAAAAAAAGTGAGTGAGGAGAAGGAGGAGACCGTAGGCGTAAGGGAATCCCCAAAAAAACTTGTAAAAGTAGCTCTGTAAGCTTCTTGTAAGAAGAGACAGCAGCAGAAGTGTTCGGTTCCTCATCCGAAACCTTCTAGGACGTCTTGTCGAGGTGAGCGCGAAGATCCTTAGGTGACGAAGGGATCCTAGCAGGGAGTTGAGCGAGAGGTTGGAGAACGCCCTTCTTAGAAGAGTTCATCCACTGGAGAACGATGAGAAGATCTGGGAAGTCTACGATGAGACTCCCTCTTCGAGGTATAAGGAATCTCAGCCGAAGGAGAGGTAGGGCTCCTACTCCGAGAATTCTCGGAACATCCGCAGGGCGCTTACGAGGAGGCGAGCGCCTACTATACTCTATGCACCTATCCTGAGGCGAGCGGCTGCCAGGAGAAGAGCGCCTATCGAGAGCAGAGCGCTTGCGCGGCTCTCCATACCTGTCCAGTTGCGTACGATCAACGGAAGTTCGACTGGAAGGCGAAATGCGCCTACTAGGAGAAGGCTGCTTGCGAGACTCTTGACGTCTAACAAGAGGGTAACATTCAGGAGAAGGGCGCTTCAAAACTAACGAGCGCCTACTTGGAGAAGGGCGCTTCCGGGATTCCTGGTGCTACCAAGAGACAAACGGTCAGGAGAAGTGCGCCTAGAAGCGGGATGAGAGCGCCTACACGGAGAAGGGCGCTTGAAAGACTCTTGTTGTCTGCCCTTAGGAGAATAATCAGGAGTATGACGCCTTAAAAGAGACGAGCGCCTACTAGGAGAGCTATGTGCAGTAGGCTCTTGGCGCCACCTGCGGAGCGGCTAACAGTATGCCTCCTATCATGCACACTACTCTACCAGACTCTAGATGCCTGTCAGGAGAGAAGTCACGATCCGATACTCGAGGAGAGTGACATCTGGAACGAAGAACGCCTACTTGTATAAGGGAGCCTTCTATAATCTTGAGGCTGCTGAGGAGAAGTCTCACGCGAGGAGTTGAAGAAAAATCGCGTGATGAGCAGGTGCAGTGCGCTTACCGGAAGCGGGGAATCCAATCTGGAGAAAAAACTTCTTTCTCCATAGAGCGTCCTACCGATGTTTGGCGCCTTGAAATTGAAAGAGAGCCAGGCGAGCGAGGGCGCTCACGCGAGTGATGGCGCTCCCGCGAGCGAGGGCGCTCACGCGAGCCCCCACCTTCATACGAAACCTCCCCATATGAAGGAGAACGATCCTCTGAAGAGCGGCGCCTAGATCTCTTGATCGGAAGAGAAACGTCCTTCTTCCTACGTGATCTAACTGCTAGAGAGTCTGCTAGCGCCGTGATCTGAGCTTGAAGTCCCGCGAGTACTCTCGTAGGAGAATCTTCTCTAGTTCTTCCTCGGAAGCAGGCGCCGAGCGCGAGCGCGAGAAGAAGAACGATCACAGGATTTCTTGTGTTTCTTCGCCTCCACCGCCGATTCTTCCGGGAAAACTTCCGGACTAGAAGCCAAAGGAGCTGCAGGGAGCCTTCCAAGCCCTCTTCAACGGGCGCGACGCATCCGGGGAGTTCCAACCTCTCTTCGGAGAGGGAGACGACGAAGAGGAGGAAGCATTGGCGTAGGAGCTCCTTCTTGTAGCGATCCGAGGACAGCCTGGGAGCGTACTTCAGGATCTGCCGAGGGGACGCCTGACCGGTGGGGGCTCTCCCTAGCCCTCCTGCGGCTTTTCGACTTTCCTACTCCACTGGAACTGGGAGTCTGGAAGAGGTCTAGGCCTAGAGGCACTAAGGAGCCGGTCAGACGCACCCTCCACAACACTGGGGACACTGCACTGATCACTAACACTCTCCTTACCTTCCAACTGACGAATCTTCTGATCCACAGAACGAATTCTTGGCTTTCAGAGCTGCCGCCTCCGAAGGCGAATCTCCGGCTTCGGTGCGGGGAGCCGGGGCTGCAACTTGGGAAGAAGGTTCTAATTCTAACGTTAGTACTATTAGGATCCACATCCAACTCACTCATTCTAGATCTGCTAGAACTTCTAGAGGAAGCCTTACGCACTCTATCACGTTCCAACTTCCTAACATAAGAAGAGAGAGCCTTATATTCTTCTTCATTCAATCCCTTACATTCACTACAAGGGTTAGCAAACGCACAATCATTCCCCTGCATTTCATGCAAACCGTGTGGGGGTCTACCGAAGCTTTCGGCAACCTCACCTTACATCCTTCATTCACGCAAACCCTAAAAACAACACCGAAGTTTTACTACCGATTCTAGATCAGGGACATCGTTAAAGAAAATCAAACTCAAAATCAAACGGTCCACAATCAGCGTATGCCAAGCCAAAAACAAAGCGAATACGTCACCAAAAGAAGTCCAAATTAACTCCAGGCAAGCGAGAATCGAAAAACTATCGAGAGGAACCGACAACAGTTGTTATCGTTCCCGCGACAGAGAAAAAATCTGACAAGCTTACGGGATGTGGTTCGTACATCCGCCACCCAGCGGCGGGTAAGGTAGACCACCTGACCTACCTGTCGCGTGTGCCGCGAGATTTGAAATTCTGTCGGGAACGTCGGAGACTATAGCTAAGTATATATCTGTCAGGGAAGTCATGTACAAAAGCTGTTCTTACATCCTTAGCTTTGCTGCAAAGTAGGCCAAAAAACACTTAGACTACATTGTGTCTTAAACATGAAGTCCATATAAACAAAGACAACTCGTTTAGACAGAGGAAAAGACAAGTTCTAGGAGGAACTCTTCTTTTCACACTGGCAGCTGAGTTATCAGGCTACGTCTTTCAACCTCACAGCAATTCGGGGTGAACAAATAGTAATTGGACACTTTATGCAACTCAGGGTGAACCACTAGTAATTGAACACTTTACGAATTAGAAAAAAGAAAATGGACAACATAAAACCGCGGTGTTTGTCCGAAAATCATTCTAAATCATTGCAGTAGCCTACAGATCAATTGCGATGAAGAATAAGACTTACAGATTTCTATTGTACTGCGGGTAAAGAGAAAGAAATAATGAGTCTAATGAGACATCTCTGTTTGATGATTCTCGCAATGGCAACTGTGGAGCACAAAATATCAACTATAAGCAAGAGTCCAGAGCCAACCAGAGACTTAAGTCTGTGATGACCAGGCAGAGATCCGAATTAGAAGTTAACCCTCGATAGAGGAGAAACAATACGAAGACAAACAAAATCTCATAGAGACGGCAATACTCTGATCCTCACTCGTCTCCGACTCAAGAGGCTAAGTTGCCTGGTAGCACATTCTGCCTTGGAATTCATTCGTCTTACAGAGCTGTCGAGTGTACGACAGATACCCTCAATCACGGGACAAGTAGTCGCCTCCTCCACAGCACAACACTTCACCGTTACATTGGTAATTCATGATAATCGAAATAAAAGCTGGCAAAGGCATGGAAAGGGAGCGATGTAGCCAGACGCAGAAGTAAATGACAAAGCTCGGAGGAGTACTAAGAGAGAATTGGCGTTAGCTTTGGGAGGCGAAGGGAGTCGGCAGACGACAGACGAGAAGCGAGATGCCAGCGCATCTGGTAATCTCGGTTACCGATTACTTTCATGAAAATAATTGATAAATCATCGATTACTATCTACATACTTTACTATACGGAATACTGGCATCTAGGCTGAAACATTCATAATATATGAATACATCAGCCTTTCATATTCAGACATTTAAACATAATGTAAATGAATGCATAACTCCAAATTAATAATAATTTATAGTAACAAGCCATTTTTGCATTAAGTATCAAAGCCAATAGTAATGTAAAAACACTGCTTTTGTTCTCCAATTAGAGATAAAGGACTTAAACAAATATTTACAAAAATATGAAATAGCATTTCATGTATCCAGATGTATGTATAAAAAATAACTTACCCTTCTAAATATACATGTGTGTTTAAATTACCAAACGTTTTCATATTAAGTCTCAAAGCAAATTCGACTTTAATATAAACGAAAATTTACGAATAAAGGATTATTCAAAAAGAAATCATTTTAAAAATTATCATGAATGAAAGCAATCGCAATCAGTCACCGATTATGTGTCCTGCTAATTAACTCAAGTGGACTGTGCTCAAGTCTAAATCAGTAACCTATTACGTGCCCCACTAATTGACTCGAGTTCGAGTGGCCTGTGCTCAAGTCTAAACTCTAAATGACTCATGACTGGTTGTGCTCCAGAGCGCCTAGTGAGCGCGGTGCGATCGGCTTAAAATGTGAAACGTTCACAATTGCGTGATGCCAGGAAAATACCTCCGTACGCCGAGGCCATGTAAGCCTTCTCTCCCAAAGCCTCCAGAGCCTTCTCTCCCAAAGCCTCCCGAGCCTTCTCTCCCAAAGTCTCCCGAGCCACACATTAACATCATTCTCCCCTTAATTCTTTCAACCTCCACACTTTCAGTCTCTGCAAAGGAAAGTGATGAGTGTTGCAAGCAAGGTAAACTGAAAACGTATTGGCCAATGCAAGTGTGCAACCGTTTGGCCTAAAAGAATGTCTCAACATTCACAAATTACAGCTTGTGACTAATAGCCTATGGCTGGTAAACAGAATCCCAAAAGCAAGGTATACGTCTAACCTAAGAGAATTATGTAACCTTCACGAATTACTTTTAAAATGTAATCATAAACCAGCGACTTGCATGTAACCTAATACCGGTAAGTAAATAATAAATGCAAAGGTTTTAAGATACAAGAATGGAATAACATTCAAGAATTATTTTACGGTAATTATTACCAGTGTCAGGCTAATGACCAATGGCCGATAAACAAAAGCTTGGCCTAAAGGAATGATGTATAAAATCATGATTGCTTAAGGCAATTATTAACCAATGACTTGCACATAGCATAAGCCCGTTAAGTAAAAACTTATACAGGCAGTCCCTGGGTTACGACAGGGGTTCCGTTCTTGAGACTCGTCGTAAGCCGAAAATCGTCGTAAGCCGGAACATCGACAAAAATCCTAAGAAAACCTTACTTTTAATGCTTTGGGTGCATTGAAAACTATGTAAACTGCATTCTTATGGCATTTTTCATCAAAAAAATTTTCAAATATTGATTATTTTGCATTTTTGGTGTCATATTTCATCTGCCAGATGAGCGTTGTAGGCGTCGTAACCCTGGAACATGCGTCGTAACCCTGGAAATAATGTCTGATGAATATAACTGAAAAGCGTCGTAACCTCGGAACGTCGTAAGCCGAGACCGTCGTAACCCGGGGACTGCCTGTATACAAAAGTATTAGGCCTAATTGAATGGAGTTACATTCAAGGACTATTGCCGGAGAATACAAATATCCGGCTTGATAATAATATGAATAAAACAAACAAAGGACAAGACTCATCCTGCTCGAAGGCTACAAATGCGTTCCAGTGGTTGTGTAATACTACCAAAATGCGGTGATATTACTAGAAAATAAGAACAAGCTGCTGTAAGCACTCGATGTTTAGTCAAGCGCGGCAGGAAACAGAATGAAGTGCTTTGCTAAATTGTTCCTAGTATGGCCGTTGGGGGACGGCACAATACGTCTACACTGAACAATCGAAGCGCTACCCGCGAAATTTGAATTAGGCTGCCGAACGTTGGAAACAATAGCTATATAATTACTGGGTAAGTCTCATATACAAAAATCTAAAATTTGAGCCATTTCTAAGGGGGTCATAATCCCCCTTTTTCATAACCCCTCATTTTTTTACATCTTTTGGAGTTGACAGTCAGGGTTACCAAATCTTTACTGTAGACTCCCTCTCCCAACCCCAGAAAGGTTTTAGTAAAAATCCTAAATTCAAGAGCTGTTTCTAAGGGGGTCACAACCCCCTTTTTCATATCCCCTTATTTTTTACAACCTTTAGAGTTGACAGCTAGGACTACCAAATTTTTATCACAGACTTCCCTCCCACCCAAGGAAGGTTTTAGTAAAAATATGTTATTGTTATAATACAATTAAGTTTGTTCATACTTACCTGGCAGATATATATATAGCTGTATTTTCTGAAGTCCGACAGAATTTAAAAATTCGCGGCACACGCAGGTGGCGGCCAGGTGGTAGTACCTATTCCCCGCCGCTGGGAGGCGGATATCAGGAAACTATTCTCCCATTTTCTATTCATATTTTATCAGTGCCACTGTCTCCTGAGGGGAGGTGGGCACTTTAATTATATATCTGCCAGGTAAGTATGAACAAACTTAATTGTATTATAACAATAACATTTGTTCATGAAACTTACCTGACAGATATATATATAGCTGAATCCACCTTCGGATGGTGGAAGAGACAGAATAGGATTTTTGGGAAACTAAATTAAGTAGATGATATACATCTTGGTTCCTTGACCTGTTAGCATAGCCGACTTCGTGATTACTGTCACCAAAGTCTGCTCTGCGTTACTAGAGTTGCCAAGCGAGGTAGAGACCTGTAATGCTGGTGCGCTCTAGATGATCTGTCAACGGGGGCGTGACCACAATGTGACTAGACCATATGACCATACTTCTGAGGGCACCGAAGCTAAAAACCACCACTTGACCTAACCTATCAAAGTTAGTTCCATAACTTCTAGGCTAAAGAAAAGGAACGCGCCTCAACCCGCGAGCCTCAACCCCTTCAAAGTTTAAAAGTCACAACTATCCCTTTTCTATAGGATAGGATTCGTGTTGCTTCCTGCACCCAATAATATATCTAACGGATATGTATAGTCCTAGCGACTTACGGATCTGAAATGTCGTCTTCACATCCCGGTCGGGAGTGTGAAGCGAACACAGAGTTGCTTCGCTAAAGCGTTGGCACTCAGGATGTTACTGAGTGTCATGCTCTTTTGTTGAAAATGCTTCCGAGGCCGCGCCCTCACCTCTTGAGCATTCATATTAAGAAAAAAATCTCAAATCTTTATGCAAACATAATGAATGAGACCTCTTAAAAGAACTCCTTGGCTATAATGCCAGGGTGTTCTTGGACCTGAACCAGTCTGGTCGTTTTTACGGAACACCGCAGATTGTCGGGAGTGTGAAAGCGAACCCAGAGTTGCTTCGCTAAAGCGTGGCACTCAGGATGTTTACTGAGTGTCATGCTCTGTTGAAATGCTTCCGAGGCCGCGCCCTCACCTCTTGAGCATTGATATTAAGAAAAAATCTCAAATCTTTAGCAAACATAATGAATGAGACCTCTTAAAAGAACTCCTTGGCTATAATGCCAGGGTGTTCTTGGACATGAACCAGTCTGGTCTTTTTACGGAACACCGCAGATTGTCCGTTGACCTTGACTTTCTATAGTTTTATCAAGATAAAACTTGAGAGACCCTACAGGGCACAGGACTCTCTAATGCCCTTGCCCAATAATTTGTGCCATACCCTTGGTCTCCAAGCCTTCGGGTCAAGGGTTAGACAGGTTTTCGTTCTTATCACTAACGGAAGGCTTAGAGGACAGACCGCATTATGTCCTTTAAAGCCAAAACCTCTGATGATGGCTAAAACCTCACTAACCCTCCTTGCCGTGGCTAGAGCGGTTAGAATATTAGCCTTTCTGGTCATGTGTATTAAGTTCGCAGAAAGGATAGGTTCGAAATGCTTTTGTCATCAGAAACTCAGACTACGTCTAAGTTCCATGCCGGAACCTTTGATCCAGAGAATTTCAAGATCTCCACAGACCTCAAAGATCGTGAGCTTTGTTGTTTGACAGAACCGAATCTCTGAGCCTAGAGGCCGTCAACAACCATATTTGCATATTCTAACAATAGTTAGGACTTCTATCTTATCTCATACTTCATACGGAAAGATAGAACCATAACGAAATTCACAGAGGTCGAGGAGGAGGAACAGTCATTTCCCTTCACTATCTCCAGAAACGGCCCCCTCCGATTGAAAACTGAAATTAGGCAGCACTGCTTTGCCTGGCCAAGAGACTGCCATTAATCTTGAAGATCTTATCGCTTCTCGATAGTCTGAACGCCTTCAGACTCAGAGAGGAGAGATATTAGATACTTCACTAAGTGACGATGTTAGATTACACCGATTCTCTCGGGAAGGGAAGTATTTGGACAATTCCTCGAATTACCTGACCTCTGTGAATCCAACCTCTTAGAGGCCAACATGTGGCGACTAAAGCTAATCCTCTAGGATCATGAATAAGGGAACAACTTAAGAGGAAGCTCCTTCGTCTTCAATATTACGAAAAACTTAACGAAAGGACGCCCTCAGTCTCTCCTCACTTTCGACATACTTCTAAGTGAGGATTACTCAGACGTCAGTAGTTGTTGCCTTCGATCGAGAAGACCCCCACGGACGTGCACTAGTTTAACAAACCTCTTGAGGATCGTTACGTTCCGTGCCCAAGCCCATAACCAATTCTCTCTTCTCGAGCTATGAGAGAGCTGAGAAATTATCCGAGATGATTTGGGCCACTCGATCCAAACTCAACCTTCGAGGAACTGGAGAGCCGACCAATTTGGCTTCCAATTCTTTCAGACAATGTGCCAGAACATCTGTTTCTCTGTTCGGATGTCTGGCACCCTCTCGCTATCACCCGAGGTGATCCTCAAGCCGTTGAGAGAAAATTAGAATTACAAGATCTTTGATTTATTCCAATTTCTTCGTGAGGAAAAAATGTAGAGGTCTGAACTTGTGTTTATTCAGGGAAAACAAGAGTTCTCCAGCGAGGAAATGGAAATGGTCCCCAGCAAACTCATCCATTCCCTCACTCCCCCAAGCCTGCTTCCTTCCCTAAATAAGGCTGCGCTTTGCCTAAGCAGGAGAGCATTATTATAGTGCTATGCCGCGGTAGATCGTACAGAATGTTACCGTGCGGTAAACCCGCACCTAACAAGTATAAGAAATATCTTGTTGAAATATTCTAAGTAAACGGCAGGTATGATCATTCAAGATTACTAGAAATTTCCTCAACCCGAGGCTAAAATCCATGACTTGTAGGGCAGAGAGACGGTTTATTCAGCCATTCCCGCAAGGGTGGGAGAGAGACGTAACCAACCGCGCATGACACCGAGCTAGCCGGTACTGCGTAGATCACAGTAACATCAGCCTTGATGATCGTCTCGCACTATGTGCCTGAGTTGCCAGCTACTCCTTTTACGAAGGGATAGGTATGAAATTATCGAGCAAAAGGAAACTCTCAAGCAGGCATATTTAAACGAAACAAAATTCGCTAAATACAGAAGCTGAGTTGGTGTTGCAGTTCAATTAGAATACTTCTCGTCTAAGTCGCAATCCGTAGAATAACTAGGATATGCGCCTACCCTCGGACAATTCAATGCTTAGTAGAATCATGTCGCGAGGTAATATACGTAGTATATTTATAGTATTCTGAACAACGATCTCCCATCCTAAATTCTTTCCTTCAAGAAACAAAATAAGGATTGGAGATCTGAACACCTTCGATCTCTATCAAAAAGAGTGAAGGAGAAGTCTTCCTCGAAGGAAAGCTTCAATGGTGAACAGAATACTATCTGCCTGAGTTGCCAGCTACTCCCTTTACGAAGGAATAGGTATGATATTATCGAGCAAAACGAAACTCTCAAGCAGGCCTATTTAAATGAAACAGAATTCGCTAAATACAGAAGCTGAGTTGGTGTTGTCGTAACAATACCTGAAGAGTTGTTCTTACTCCGAAAACTCTTGGAAGGTTGAAGGGAGTGTCAAATAAATACATTAGAACAACGTTCTTTTCGGCTTCTATCCGCAGAGGTAAATACGATATGCGTATATGACTTGACCCATGCGTTAGCAAAATGACGCAAAGATAAACTACGTAAGTATTGTAAAGTAATTTGAAACAGTCGAATTCTCTACTACATCTTTCCTCGACGAGGAAGAGAGAAAGAAAGGAAAACGATTGTCCACGTTCTAATGAACGAGACTTTTAAAAGAACTCCTTGACTCTTTGCCAAGACACTTTTCCAAGAAAAGGGAGTAGTATTCGAATAGAGATCATCAAGAGAGAACCGAGGATCGAAACAGACCGTTCAATGTTCTTATGATATTGGACAAAAGACTTCCTGGATAGTCTACAAGTCTTTCTCTTAACCCTGGATGAGCCTCTTTAAAATGAAAATGAATGAGAGCTCTTCCGAAATTTGTTAAAGAGTTTATCCGCTTAAACGATAAAAACGTTAAAATCTATGTCAATGAGAACTACCCCATTTATGAGGGGTCCCCCACTTAAATGACAATGGGGAAAAACGTCTCCTGACTTGACAAAAACTATTAGCACTTTGCTAATAGGGGAAAACCCTATAACATGACCGAAAGTCACCCAGGAATCCGAGTATATAATCTTCCCGATTCTCAA
Organism: Macrobrachium nipponense; assembly: GCF_015104395.2. Taxonomy (NCBI): domain Eukaryota; kingdom Metazoa; phylum Arthropoda; class Malacostraca; order Decapoda; family Palaemonidae; genus Macrobrachium; species Macrobrachium nipponense. The sequence continues at coordinate 85,154,680 of NC_087203.1, read as the reverse complement.
AGAAATCGATGAAGAGGAAAGGAAAGGGATCGAAGAAAAAATCGGGAAAAAAAATCGGGTATGTCTCCTCCGCTAAACTCCGAATCCTTTTAAAAAAAATTTCTGTAAAGAAATGTCCTCAACAGCAAATAAGACGCCCTTCAAACCAGTCTTTTTGTTCTCTCGCAAAGGGTTGTCCATGCCGAGCTTCCACCGAAGCGTACCCCATGGCGAATGTCCACAAAAGCGTTCCTGCTGAGCGTCCTCATAAGGTGCTGGGGGAAAGCGTCCTGCTGAGCGTCTCAAAAGCGTATGCCGAGTTCTCAAACGCGGTCCTGCTGAGCGTCCTCAAAAAACGTCCTGCTTAGCTACGAGCGTGTCTGAGCAGAGAACACCAAGTCTTCTGAACGACGTTTCAGAGAGGAACTCGTTGAGCGCCTTGATGCATGCAAGGCCCGGCCAAGAGGTGTCCTGGCGAGCGACCTTTGCCAACATCTCAATGTTATGACGAACCCGCGTTTTGCTGTATGACATTGAATATTTTTAAGGGACGTCCATCATGCGAGTCCTCCATGGAGGAGCCGCACTCTGCTTCCTGAAGAGTGTGAACACTAAAGGAAGACGTTGGCTTTCGTCTTTCGCAAGGTGCTTGCCGAGCGTCCTGGAGAATGTCTCTACTTATAGGACGTCGAGCACCTCCAAAAGCTTCCTCACGTCTAAATCTTGCCCTTCTTATGCCGACCAGAGACATAAGTTGTTTGACTGTGCAAAGCGCTTGCCGGCCATCAAACTTATCAGCTTGCTTTTTCGAAGTAAAGCGAACGTTACATAACGTATACGGAGCGCCATGAGGAGAGGAGACGAATACTGAGTTGCTCCTCCAAAAGGTGGAATCAAGAATGTCCTTGATTACCAAATTCTTTTGGAATGCTAGCGAGGTTGAAACAGCTCTAACTTCATGAGCGTTCACTCGCAGGAGGCTACAAAATCACTCCTTTCTGGTCAAAGATGAATGAAACCTCCTTAATAATGTATAAGTGATATAATACATGAAGCGTTCATATACATGAGCGTTCACTCGCAGGAGGCTCAAATCACTCTTCTGGCAAGATGAATGAGACCTCCTTAATAATGTATAAATAAATGATGTATACATGAGCGTTCACGCGCATGAGGCTCAAATCACTCTTCTGGCAAGATGAATGAGCCTCCTTAAATGTCCCTTAGGAAAAGCCGCCAGTGCATTCTTCTAAAAGGGAAAATGTGGTCTCTCTATCTTTTTTCATCCTCTCGTGACCGAGAGAGAGGACGTGAAAGCGTCCTCTTCTCTAAAGCTTCTTTAGGGGGCGCGAGTCCTTCCGAGAACTCCAACCCCTGTGTGGGGAGGACGCCTCGGAGGACGAGAAGCAATCCTTCAAGATTCGTGCACGTGCACGATCTTTAGCAGCCTGGGAAGCGTCAACAGGTTCTGCCGAAGGGACGCCAGATCGGTGGGAGCCCCGTAACCCTCATGCGGCTTCGACATGCCCTCTCCCTGAGTCATGGGAGTCCGACAGAGGTCCAGGCCTAGAGGCATTATGGGGCCGATCTGACGCCCCCTCCACAACACCAAGGCACTACACTTCACAACACTGATTGGAGAGCGAGCACTTTAGTCTAAGATTCCAGTTGATGTAATCCTCTAGCAGACACTTCTTCTAGGCCCGTAAGCCATACCCACAAGGGTTAGGCAAAATAAAATCTACAGGAGGTTAGAAGGTTCATTATTTCTAACTTCTGTTTACTGTGGAGGAAAACTCCTGATCTAACACGCTCTAAAATGCGTAAATGAATCCTCCTTCTTCCGTAATCAGTCACACATTACACTAATTACCTTGTGCAAAGAAAAACAATGTTAAAACGTCAATATATACTAAGCGAGTGTCTACCGAAAGTTCCGGTAGCCTCACCTTACCATGCAGACAACAAAGTCTGAAACTAGGCTAACTAGCTTCAGACATCAAATGCAATGAAAAAAAAATTTACGATAGCGTATGCCTAGCCACAAATCCAAGTTAATAATCGAAAGAATAATTAGGATACTTAAGTGGCTAATGAAGTTTTTCAAAATCCTAGGCGGAGGTCTGTAAACAGTTGTTTACCGACCGGCGACAGAAAAAATATGAATAGAAAATGGAATAGTTCCTGATATCCGCCTCCCAGCGGCGGGAATGGGTACTACCACCTGGCCGCCCACTGCGTGTGCCGCGAATTTTTAAATTCTGTCGGACTTCAGAAAATACATCTATATATATATCTGTCAGGTAAGTTTCATGAACAAACCAAAATTTGAGAGCCATTTCTAGTGGGGTCATAAACCTCCTTTTTCATAACTAAAAACTAAAGATATTAGAGTTTATACTCTAATATCCATAGTTATTGAGGTTGTTGGGAAGAATAGACACACTCCTGATGCCCCTCAAGTCCAAGTTCAGCCCCAATAGCAATGAGAGAGAGAGAGAGAGAGAGAGAGAGAGAGAGAGAGAGAGAGAGAGAGAGAGAGAGAGAGAGAGAGAGAGAGAGAGAGAGAGAGAGAGAGTTTGTTTATCGGTTGCCATTCAGAGATTACCAGAGCAGTGCCACGTTGGTCATCTAGTATATTATAAAATGGTTGAGAGAAAGAAAGAGAGATAGAGAGAGAGAAAGAGAGAATAATTACCAAGGCATGGGGTACTATGTTACTGTACTAAGAACAGAATGTGCCAATCAATCATACCACCCACCTGAGGCTGAGCTGGCACTATAGGAGCTATGCCCATGGGCACTGAAGCAGGAACAGCTGGGACCATCGGCATTGACGGCTGACCTACAGGAACCAAAGGTATAGGCTGGGCCACTGGAGCTGCAGGCACAGCAGGCTGGGCCACTGGGGCAACAGGGGGCCTAACCATTGCAGTAGGGATCATTGGAGCTGCTGTAGCTGCTGGAGCTGAGACCATAGGTGCAGCAACTGGCATGCCACCCATAGGTGCCTGAACTCCATGACCTGTCAGTCCTGGTAATGGGACAGCTCCTACAAGAAAGAATCACTGTTCAGCAACATAACTAGTACCGGTGACAAAATTTATTTTTGTGGTATAACGATAACTTAAACAGTAAAATACAGAGTTCTTATATTAATTCTAGAGAAACAAATTATCAGAGGGACTGGTGACAAATACGAATGTTAAACAGGAATGCTAAACTAAACTATCATTGCAGGAACCATAAGTATCATAAAATAATGGGTGGCAAGAAGTACCCGTTATCTTAAGATCCAGTGCCAATACTGGATGGCTGAGCATGAAGAATTCATGATTTTCAGATATAGCACATTTAGTGGATGATGATGTAAAAAGCATTACACACCCTCCAAAATGTTTCGTGCATATTTCATCTATATCTACTAAAGCAATAAATTTTCACTGCATTGCTTAGCATAAAATTTTTGTCAAATTATCTGTAATGCAATAAAGGGATGATTGGTTTTGATTAGCAAAAAATACTTCAGAGCTAATATATGCAATTCATTACAAAACATCAACTCGTTTGACTCTACAACAATATCAAAGTACTACTGCTGCCTGTAAATTCCTGTTAAATTTAAGGAAAATGACCCACAATCAAATGTTTGAAATTTATAAACTTGAACTACAACAGATTTATAATCTCATACTATTTGCACACCAATCTATGCATAATCATTGTTAGTTTTCAAACATTTTATCTCTGAAAGGAGATAGTATATATAAGTAATTTCACATTAAAAAATTTTTAATTCACCAGAAATTATTAGTTTATTTTGTTAAAAGAACAACCAACCTTAGCAAGGCTCACAATCTGATGTGTTTGTTATTCAGGTTAAATACAAGCTGTATGGCATCCATCCTGGTTTTTTTTTGAAAAATTTGCAATGTAATTGCATGAATTTTAGTGTTTTACAGGTTTACAGTACTATAGTACTTCCCTTACAGTGTAATGAAATGTGCTAATAAGAACATCAGTTATGGAATTATTGGCAACACCCATACAGAGCTTGCCAAGGTTAGTAAATATGTTTGACAGCTGAGTGTGGTTTTAGGCAGACTTGCGCAAAGCCAGGACGAGTATTAGCTCCCAATTCTAGGCAAGTCCCAAGAACCTTGGAAAAGAAAGCTTGTGGAGTGGCATGAAAAAATATTTATAGGTATGTAATATAGCATTGTTTATAATTGAAGTGTAGTAAGTCAAAGTTATTTCTACAAAAGTGGTGATTTAAGCTGCAAAAGCTCTTCTAAAATACGTAGAAGTTAGATGAGAACGATTAATTCCAGAATGATTGTTGTGTATTTATTTCCATTAAAAATTTGAGACTAAAGAATTCAGATAAAAGAATATTTCAGTCTAAAGCTGACAGTAACCACAATCGTTTTTATCATAAAGGAGTCATTTCTCTTCACAAAAAATTTAGAAAACAGTAAAAAACAAAAGAAAGACAAAATCTCAGGATGAAAATTTGACCTTACACTTGATACTCTACACATTGGATAACCCAAAGAATTTGTCAGGTATGGGACAAAAAAGTGACTATCTCTTTTGCAATGAAAAAGTGTGCCATACTATGTTACGTAAATCTATACGTATGACAAAGGGTGACAGTATTAAACACTGAAAATATTGTACGTACCAACAATTTGGGAAACAACTTTTAGATTAATATATGAACTACTATTATCAACAAATGTCAGAAACGTGACAGAACAAGTGTACCATGCATGTTGCACTGGCAAAAAATATCAAATTTGTATTTTTGATATACAAACCAGAACCTTTTATAAAGCAGTACTCCTGGTGCTAGCTGGAAATAATCATTTAAGCTTGGTTACAAGGTGGTTAACTCAGCAGGCAGGAAAGTGGCAGGATGTTTCAAATTGGTCAGATCTTCCAAGATTAACAGAAATCTGACATCTATGTAGAAAAAGGAACTGCTATAATTCTGCACTCAAGAAGTAACTTGAGTAGCGAGTAAAACAGAAACTGATCAGTTCCACTCCAGCACATCCCTACAGGGAACACAACTGAATGGCAGAAGTGATGATCATAACAGAGCTGTGCACTTAATGTCCACATTGTGTGGAGATTACCATGAGCAGCACCACACACCAGTGGTGTGCTGATATCACTGAAGAGATAATTGTCTATTGACAGTTTATCGATAAAAGTTATCTTGATATTTGTGAACAATGAAGTATCCAAAACACAAAAACTTCTGCAGGAACATGCATTGGGATCCTTCAACGCACATGTAAAACCTAGGATATGTCAGGCAAATTAATTGACTACATATATGAACAAACATTTTCTTTCTTTTCTTTAAATACAAAGCTTCATCTTATTGTACAGTAGCTCTTAGTTATCAATTCATACACATGTACACACAATGCTATACAGCATGATTCTTACTATGAATGTTCCTGTTTATATTAAAAAGTAGTATAGTAATCATAAATATGAACAACTTCAAAATAAATGGAAAAGTATAATGAATATATGTACATATTTGTATTTCACCTGCTTCTAATGTCATAATACTTTCTTGTACAGTATTCCTCATGTAGGAACACTGTACAAAAAATCTATAAGATATCAGGTATATAAAATGTATACCTGGCAATGATAGGATTACAAGGGCATTAATTGCTTGTTCATCATACTTTTCCATTTACAGTGGAACCTTGGTTTTCGCACGATTTGGTTTTCGTAGACTTCATCTAATGAAATTTTGTCTCGGTTTTCATATGTTTCCTCAGACTTCATACACTTGGAAAAGCTCCTTCTGGGGCCTACTGAGTGATTGGGCCCCGTACCTAATACCCAAACAAAGCATCTCATGTTCTCTCGTGATCCATTCTACTTTTGTGTTCATTGCTTTCTGTGCTTTTTTATTTGAGTGCAACTGCTACATAAGCCATCATGGGGCCAAAGAAAGTTCCAAGTACCAGCCCTTCTGTAAAAATGGAGAGAAACTATAGAATTTGAGAAGGAACTTATAGCAAAGTGTTGGAGGATGTTGCATGCTGATCGCAATAAGAAAATGCCAACAACAAGTGCTGCTGTTAGTGAATTTAAAACAGAGGCTCTTTGAAAGATTCAGAAAGCAAACAGGCATACATAATGTGCCTACTTCAGTGATTAAGGACATGTTTGCAAAGTGGAGTGATGTAAAAATTTTGTTGAGAATTATCATCCCAACAAAGATGTAATCTGTCTCCCCAACATCTTTAACAACAAAGCCGTGTTCCACTTTAGGCAATTTTAAAAGTACGCCAAAAACAAATGTCTTTAGAAAGTTTTGTTGTGCAACAGGAGTCCAGTGACTCTCAAGCTGGTTCTAGTGCCAGTAGAAACAGGAGAGGGGAAGTAACCCTAGATAGAGCCAGTAAAAAACAAAGAGAAGAAATAACCAGATAGGTCCTTGATACCTGAAATCCTTCTGAAGGGGAATTCCCCTTCCAAACAATAACCTCTCATCCTCCTCCTTCCCATCTCTCCATCTTCCATATGTTAAGAGTCCTTCATAAACGTAAGAGTGATGTTAAATGTTCTTCATTCATTTATATTTATTCCTCATTGTTTTCTCTATGTAAAACAGTGTTTATTCACTATATAATTTATTTTTTAAAAATATTTTTGGGGGTCTGGAAAGCATTAATTGTATTTACATTATTCCTTATGGGAATTACTGTTTCAGTTTTTGTACATTTCTGGACCAGTACGGATTATGTACTAAAACCGAGGTTCCTTCTTTTGATATGGTGGAATCACAAGCAAGCAAAGAAAGCAAGCAAATCTCCCCACAGTTACTTTAGTCATAGCGATTATCAATGTTCCCCCAGCCTCACTTTCTCCTTTATGATACTACTTACCGACAGGACTATTGGTTCACCGACAGACACAAACAAAACTCTCACACTCATGTACTCACCAGATATGACTGTCTTCATGGCGAGAATCTGTGCTGCCCGCTGGGTACAGCCGCCAAGATGCAACAACCACCAGAAATCACAACACAAAACAACCCAACAAGTACTACGACCACACAACTCAACAACACAACAAATCACAGCGCAGATAAATACCAACATCAAAATAACACTACAAGTTCATATGCAACTACTTACAAACAACACCACGAAACCACAACAACTCAACTACAACAACTCACCAACAACAACACTCAACAACTCACATACAACAACTCACAAGCTTAACAACCTTCCAATGCACAAGCACAATAAACTTCAGCAACACAGGCACAACAAACTGCTAACATACAATATCACCAGCAAATCAAACAACTTCAGCAAACACACAACGCAACTGACCATCCAATACCAAGACCACTCTCTGGGAAAACCAATTGTCCATCATAGACTCTGATCATACACTGACTGACTGACTAACCCAGCAACTGTGCCAGCAGACAACCTAGATGATCACCCAACAAGCAAACACTTGCTAACTATCCACCCACCACTTACTCTCTTTTCTCTCTCTCTGTTGATAGCTTGCTCACCCACACTCCTCAGAAAAACACATATGCACTTACACACTACCACACAGCAACACCAAACACGAACATGACACATCAACATACGAAAAATGATATTGTCATGATACAATAAAGTTTTATACATACTTACCTGGCAGATATATACTTAGCTATAGACTCCGTCGTCCCCGACAGAAATTCGAATTTCGCGGCACACGCTACAGGTAGGTCAGGTGATCTACCGCCACTGCCGCTGGGTGGCAGGAATAGGAACCATTCCCATTTTCTAAACAGATTTTCTCTTCCACCTGTCTCCTGAGGGGAGGCTGGGTGGGCCATTTAATAGTATATATCTGCCAGGTAAGTATGTATAAAACTTTATTGTATCATGACAATATCATTTTTATACATTCAACTTCCCTGGCAGATATATACTTAGCTGATTGGCACCTTTGGCGGAGGGTAAGAGACAGCTAATTACTGAATAGACAGGAAAACAACATACGTTGTAGGTAACAAAAATATAAGAAACCTTGGTTCCTACCTGTGTCGGCGAAAGACTTCATGGCTACTGCCTAGGAGCTTACATCGCCTCAAGAGCCTCAGCGAGGTAGTGACCTCATGCTAAGAGTTCTTGATGGTCTGTCGATGGGGTCTTATCCACTTACTCGACAGAACCTAAGGATTTTTGTCAATGGGGTCCTATCCACTTACATGACAAAACACCTTGCCATATGGCATCATCAAGGAGCATAACACCGATCCCGATCACCTGATCCTAATACCGGGGTTAGTACTACGATTGAAAGGAGTTATCCCCCCAACATCCTTTCAAACGACCATAAAAACTCAAAACCAAACAATTTTTTAGTTAAAAACAATATTATTTAAGGATCAGTACCAGCTCCCTGTCCCAGCACGGTATCCGCTGATACATAAGGTCCAAGAGAAAAGCACTTTTCATAAGTCACTCTGACGTCTTTTAAGTAGTGGGAGGCAAATACCGAGTTGCATCTCCAATATGTTGCTGCTAATATGTCTTTCATTGACATATTCCTATTAAAGGCTAGGGAAGTTGCAATTGCACGCACTTCGTGTGCTCTAACCCTAAGCAGCTTAAATGCTTTCTCCTGGCATTTCATGTGAGCCTCCGTTATCACATTTCTCACGAAGAATGCTAATGCGTTCTTCGACATTTGTCTCTTCGGGTTCCTTACCGTGCACCATAGGCTCTGATCACAACCCTGAAGTTGACTCTTTCTCTTCAGATAAAACTTCAGTGCTCTGACCGGACAGAGAGACCTTTCTGCTTCTCTACCCACAAGGGGAGAGAGGCCCTTGATTTCAAAACTTCTGGGCCACGGTTTAGAAGGGTTCTCATTCTTGGCCAGAAACAGAGGTTGGAAAGAGAGAACAGCAGAATCTCCTCTAAAACCTACCTGAGAGTCTAATGCATGTATATCACTGACCCTCTTGGCAGTCGCGAGGGCCAAGAGAAAAATGCACTTTCTCGAGAGGTCTCTAAAGGATGCCTTATTCGGTGGTTCGAAAGTATCCGAAGAGAGAAACTGGAGGACCACATCCAGATTCCAACTTGGTGTGATAGAGGACTTAGACTTTGTAGTACCAAAGGATCGTATCAAATCATGGAGATCCTTGTTGTCCTCTATGTTGAGGCCTCTGTTTCTAAATACAGCTGAGAGCATGCTCCTATAACCTTTTATGGTTGAAACAGCTAAGCGTGATTCCTCTCTAAGGAAGAGCAGGAAAGCAGCAATTTCGGTCACAGAGGTATTGGAAGAGGACAGCTTCTTCGACCTACACCATCTACGGAAGACTTCCCACTTCGATTGATAGACCCGCAGAGTAGAGGATCTGCGGGCTCTGGCAATTGCGCTTGCAACTTTTCGAGAAAAGCCTCTCGCTCTGACAAGTCTTTCGATAGTCGAAAGGCAGTCAGGGAGAGAGCGTGGATGTTTCCGTGATATCTCTCGAAGTGGGGTTGTTTGAGCAGATCTGTCCTCATGGGAAGAGATCTGGGGAAGTCCACCGTCCATTCCAGTACCTCTGTGAACCAGTCTCGAGCGGGCCAATATGGGGCGATGAGTGTCAGTTTCGTCGCCTCCGAGGAACGGAACTTCCTTAACACTTCCCCCAGAATCTTGAATGGGGGAAAAGCGTAGGCATCTATGCCCGACCAGTCCATGAGAAAAGCATCTATTGCTATTGCTCTGGGATCTTCGATTATGGAGCAAAAATTTTCCATCCTTCTGGAGAGGAACGTGGCGAACAGGTCTATCTGAGGCTTCCCCCAGAGGGACCAGAGCTTTCGACAGACTTCGGAGTGGAGGGTCCACTCTGTTGGAAGGACCTGGTTCTTCCTGCTGAGTCTGTCTGCTCTGACATTTTTGGTTCCTTGTACAAATCTCGTCAACAGTACAATGCCTCGTTCCTCTGCCCATATCAAGAGGTCTCTCGCTATCTTGTATAGTGTGAGCGAGTGAGTCCCCCCCGTTTTTGGATGTAAGCCAGAGCCGTGGTATTGTCCGAATTTACCTGGACTACCACGCCTCTGACCTCCGACTCGAAGTTCTTCAAGGCTAGATGAACTGCCATAAGTTCCTTTACATTTATATGCCAGGACACCTGTTCTCCTGTCCAGGTTCCCGACACTTCCTTCTTTCCTAGTGTTGCTCCCCATCCCGTTTCCGAGGCGTCGGAAAACAACACTAGGAGAGGGTTCCGAATCGCAAGGGATATACCTTCGTTCTTTTGAAGCGGGGTTAACCACCACCTCAGGTGAGATTTTATTTCTTGTTGAATGGGAAACTGATCCGAAAGTTCCCCTTTCTTTCTGTCCCACATTCTTTGCAAGTAAAACTGCAGAGGTCTCAGATTGAGCCTCCCTAGGGAAACGAACTGCTCCAGCGACAAAAGGGTGCCCAGAAGACTTAACCATTCCCGCTGAGCTTCGTTCTTTCCTAAGAAGGTTGAGACTTTCTCCAAGCCTCGAGCAATTCTGTCTTGCGATGGAAATGCTCGAAAACCCCGAGAATCCATCTGAATCCCCAGATAGACAATGTCCTGGCTGGGGATCATCTGCGACTTCTCGAGGTTCACGAGCAGTCCGAGTGAGCGAACGAGATTCAAGGTCGTTTCCAAGTCCTCCAAACATTGTTGTTTTGATTTGGCCCTTATTATCCAGTCGTCCAGATAGAGGGATATGTTCACCCCCTCCAGATGAAGCCATCTTGCTACGTTCCTCATCAGGCTGGTGAACACTTGAGGAGCCGTAGACAGGCCGAAGCACATAGCCCTGAATTGAAAGACCCTTCCCTGCATTGCATCATGAAACGTAGATATTTCCTCGACGATGGATGCAGAGGGACGTGAAAATATGCGTCTTGTAGATCCAAGGAGGCCATCCAATCTCCTGGACGCAGAGCCGCCAGAACCGACTTGGAGGTTTCCATAGAGAACTTCTGTTTCTCTACGAATCGGTTCAGAGCGCTCACATCCAGGACAGGTCTCCACCCTCCCGAGGCTTTTGGTACAAGGAACAGTCGATTGTAAAAGCCCTGAGAGTGTGGATCCTGTACTAATTCTATGGCCTCCTTGTCCAACATTTGTTTACTAGTTGAAGAAGGGTCTTCCTCTTGACAGGGTCCGTGTACTTCGCCGACAGTTCCCTTGGAGTGGACGTCAAGGGAGGCCTGTCTCTGAAGGGGATGAGAAATCCTCTCCTCACTATTGAGAGGGACTAGTTGTCTGCACCTCTCGACGCCCATTCTTCTGCAAAGTTCAGAAGTCTGGCGCCTACTGGTGTTTGGAGGACTTGAGGTTCACTTGTTTTTCTTGGTAGGTCTAAAGGCAGAAGCCCTACCTCTTCTTTCTGCTCCTCTCTTCTTAAAGGAGGACCGAGAACCTGAACTCCCTCGAAAGGGTGGCTTTGGGTTCCGTGTCTCCTTCTCGTGGCAGGACAGCTGTCCTCGGTCTTTTGGTTGACTGTACCAGCAGATCTTGGGTCGCCTTCTCAGTAAGTGAGTGAGAAATGTCTCTCACTAACTGAGAAGGGAAAAGCTGGTTAGACAGAGGAGCATACTGAAGGGATGACCTCTGTACCGGAGAGACAGCTTTTGTAAGAAAAGAACTGAATCAGTTCTCTTAAGTATTCCCGCCCCGAAAGGGAGGCCACTTCCCCCGATCCGTCTTGCACTGCCTTGTCCATGCAAGCCAAAATACTATTAAGGGACATCGGGGCTCAGGCGTTCATTGTCTTGTGTCCTCTTGGCCATCACCCGAAGGGACCAGTCCAGAAAGTTGAAAACTTCCAAGACATGAAACAATCCCTTGAGGAGATGGTCCATTTCAGACATTCCCCAAGTTGTCTTGGCTGAAGATAGAGACTATCTCCTCGACGCGTCCACCAGCATTGAAAAATCTGCCTCTGCAGAAGCTGGGAGGGCGAGCCCCATTGCTTCGCCTGTCTCATACCAGATACCCCTCCTCCCAGAAAGTCTGGAGGGAGGGCAGGTAAAGACAGTCTTTCCCGCCTCCTTCTTGGAGTTAAGCCAATTTCCAAAAGACTGCAAAGCCTTCTTCATGGAAATTGTCGGCCGCATCTTCAAGAAGGAGGACGACTTTGAGGTCTTCGTGCTCGTGAACAACGACCGAGGAGACGGAGGAGCGGCAGGACTCAAAGAATCTCCAAATTCTTGGAGCAAAAGCGCCGCCAACGCTTTGTAGTTCGATAGTCCAGCCCCTTTCTGATCTTCGGTATCAGAGACATCTTCCAATGCGAGTTCCACCGGAGAATCATTATCAGCCGAGGGAGAACGTCTCTTCCCGCAAGGTGAAAGGCTCCTCGCAGGATCAGCTCCCTCCCGACAAGGGCGACGGCCGCCTGTGCGACATCTTGCGTCCCTGTCCGGAGAATGCCGATCCTGAGAAAAAACCCCATCATCATCTAAGTCCTCCTGACAAGAATGACGGCCGCCTGTGCGACGTCTTGCATTCTTATCAGGAGACAGCTGTGCTTGCAGCAAGTTTCCACCAGAAACGGACATATCGTGAACAGGACGACGGCCGCCTGTGCGACATCTTTCGTCTCTGTCCAGAGAAATCCGTTCCTGGTCCAAATCATAAAGAGACGCTTCCTGGTTGATTTCTCCATATGGTTCTCTTGAAGAAAATCTTGACTCTTGGTTCTTAACAGTTACCGAAAGTCTGGTTCGTTCCATGCTCTTGGACGTAGCTGTCCGTCTCGGACAGTGTCGTCTGTCCGAGCTGTCCACATATGGAACTTGGCGCCTGGCTGGTGTCATTCCAGTACGACACTTCTGCCTGTCCGTCTTGTCCGCTTCTGGCGCCTGGCGCCCGGACGGAGTTGCCTGTGCACGACGTTTTGTCCTATCCATGCTGTCCGCCTTGTCCAGGTTGTCCGCAATCGGCACACGGCGCTTGGTCACAGTTGTCCGGATAGGACAAATCTGTCTGTCCGGGTTGTCCGCATCTGGCGAATGGTGTCTGGTTGGCGCCGTCCGCGTAAGACACTTTTGCCTGTCCGAGTCGTCCAATTCTGGCGCCGAGCGCCTGGGTGGTTCTGTCCGACTCGGACACTCTTCTTCATTTCCCGTATCTGGCATCTCAAACCTGTGAGTCTTTGTCAGTCTTTCCTTCTCTGTTCTCAGACGAGGAGTAGAGGAGAGGAGTCTGGAGTCCGGAACGCCCATCGGACAAGATCTCTTAACAGGAAGAAAATCGTCCTTTCTCCTCGGAAGGTCTTTTCTCAACACTCCTACTAATGAGGAAATCTGTTCCTGCATTTTAAGTAGGATGTCCGTTGCCGTCTCTTCCTTTTCTTTCTCATGAATAAGAGAATGCGCCCTGGAAGGCGTAGGAGAACGAGACATTGTCCTCTTGGCTCTTTTCCTCTCATATGGAGAATCGTCCGGGAAACGTTCCGGACTCGAATCCAGCGTCGGAGCTTTCCAACTCCTCTTGATCGGACACGACAGTTCGTCGGAAGTCCATCCACTTTTGCGAGGAGACGAATCGGATGACGAAAAGCACTCTTTTAGGATGCTTTCCAATGGAGATCCTTGGCAGTCTGGGACGCTACAGATTCTGCCGAGGGGACGCCTGACCGGTGGGGATTCTCCGTAACCTCCGTACGACTGTCGACATTCCTTCTCCTCTGGGCCTGGGAGCTTGGAAGCGGTCTAGGTCTGGGAGCAAGACAGAGCCGATCAGACGCACCCTCCACTACACTGGGGACACTTATGTCACTTTCCACAGACTTACCTTTAAGAGCTTGCATTTCAAGCTCCATCCTCTTTAATGCGGTCTTCAGATTTGCAATCTCCGTAGCAGAACTTGCAACATCTGCTATGGGAGAGGGTGATACTGCATGTGAGGAAGCAATTAATTGGGGGTTAGTTATACTAACTGGCTCGTTAGAGCGAGATCTACTCATGCTTCTAGAGGCAGCCTTTCTAACCCTATCTCTCTCTAGTTTTCGTTAAATAGGAATCTAGGGTCTTCCATCCTTCCTCATCCATATTCGCACATTCATCACAAGTGTTTATTTCTAGTGCATTCATACCCCCCATACACTTCTTACATACCTTGTGCGGATCTAACGACACTTTCGGTAGCCTCCACCAAACCAAAAACCCTCATTCACACATCTTCTAACTTCGCAGCTAGAATCAGACAGTTTTAAGCAAAATCCAGAGCAAAATCCAAAAAACGTTCCACAAAAGCGTATGCCAAACCACAGATCCAAATACGTCACCAAAAAGACAGTCCAGAAGATCAACGGCGATGAAAAAACGAAAATCCAGTCAAGAGATACCAACAACGATGTTACCAGTATGGCCGACAGAGAAAATCTGTTTAGAAAATGGGAATGGTTCCTATTCCTGCCACCCAGCGGCAGTGGCGGTAGATCACCTGACCTACCTGTAGCGTGTGCCGCGAAATTCGAATTTCTGTCGGGGACGACGGAGTCTATAGCTAAGTATATATCTGCCAGGGAAGTTGAATGTATAAAACATTTAAACTCTCAATTATTCCAGACAACTACAAACAACCCAACAATGCTCTCACTTACTCTTTCTCTCTCTCTCTCTCTCGCACACAACCCTCAACGACTTTGTCAAATATAACTACTATATCACTCCTCCATATGGAAAATTACAATTGTTGGAAGGATGTGGTAAACTTCAATATATTAATGACAGTATGCTGTAATGAAAATACTCTTATTAAATTTACATGTACATGTTTTCAGTTCATTTATCAAGTACGTACATGTAAACTGCAGCTTCTGTAAACACTCATAAGAATGTCTGTTTATTTCTCATTCTCTCTTGTGCTATGTATCAATTTAATTAAAAGTTTTCATAATGCAAATATCTCTTAACAATATATGATTTATACACTTGTGATTGTCAATAAATAAAAAAATTTATTTCATAAGCAATTTGTATATTTTATAGGTATACAAACCAGAGCCTTTTATATATACAGGCAGTCCCCGGTTATCGATGATTTAGTTTTATGGTGCTTGTCTAATGCCATAAAATTGGTGCCTTATGGTGTCATAAGGCACTGAGTTCTGGTTATCGGCGCCAATAGAGTTATGGTGCCATAACACACCTAACAGAGGTGCCATAAGGGTGCTTACTGCGCCCTGGTTATCGGTGCCATACATCGCTGAGTTTTGGTTAATGGGGATCAGTAACTGAACTCGGTAACAAGGCAGTTAAGGGGGCTGGCCGGCTAATGCCATTTTTCAAGGACAGGACTTTGATATTCATACCACTTAATAAGGACTTGGGACATCTCCAAACCGCATATGATTTCGCCTCTGACCTTCCGTTTTGTGACGCCAGGGCAATTTATCCCGAAAATAACCATTTTTCAAATTCTATCTCCTCCCTTGATATTTAATATTAAGACCTAGGATTACTACCATTTATAGACCTGATGTAGACCTCCAATCGAATGAGGAGTTTTTTTTATCTAAAAGTCGTTTTTTTGCTAGATATGAATTTTTTCAATATGGTAAAAAAATAAACCCTATAAATCAGGAGAAAAATTTTTAAAAAAAAAGACAAAACAAAAATTGGAAAAAAGGGCTCTATTTGATTGTTCTATAATGTCTTTCTGAGTTATATACCAAATTCCAATGTTATAGCTTTAAAACTAAGTGAGAAGATAGATTTTGAAGGTCAATAAGTATAGTTTTGAGATACGGGCGTTCAAAGTTTTCCTTCGTATTTCTATAAAGACAATGTTAATAAATAATGATTATTATGAATGTATATTTCTTTTTGTGTATTAATAAACCAAACTATTTTATTTATTATAGTTAATCATAAATGATGATCCCTTTGCTCATATATCGTAGCCTGGGGCACTGCTTGAGGCAAGATGGGGCACTCCTTCCTACGCAACCCTCTCTCTTCCCTTCACTAACGGCTTATTACAGCGAATTTTCTTCTTCTGTATGTTAGTGAGATGTTTTCCTTGTATTTTCCTCTTTGCCATGATGAAATTCTTGCCGAAACAAAGATAAACAAACGTAAATGCAAGAGAATGTCAGAGGTGAAACTCAAAGGTGTACTCTCTTTTTACAAAGACAATTTAATAAATCATGATTATTATGAATTTCATATTCCATTTTGGGTACTAAAAAATCAAAAATTTGTAATTTATCATAAATGAAGATCTCTTTGCTCAAAGATCGTAGCCTTGGGCACAGTGTGACGTGTGCTGTCAGGCAAGACGGGGCGTTACTACGCAACCCTCCCCTCTCTCTTCACTAACTACGCATATTATATGATATTCTGTAATAATACTAGAGCGATTTTTCTTCGTCTGTATGTTAGCGAGATGTTTTCCTTGTCTTTTCCTCATTGGCACGATGAAATTCTTGCCGAAACATACATAAACATACGTAAAAGCAAGCGAATGTCAGAGGTGAAATCGAACGTGTAGACTACTTGAAGTTTGTGCTCGCACTGATGGTTGGACTTGGTAGCTGACTGAAGTGAAGTCTCCCTTCTCGACTCGGGGAATGTCTACAGAATGCCATTTCTCTCAATTTCTTTGACAATAATTATCAAAATTTACGATAATAGAAGAAACCTACTGCATTTTCTTGTACGGATCAATGTTTTAGGCTTATTGAGTTATGTTAACTAATTACCCTGTAACTACGAAAGTAAAGAGGAATTTTTTGACGAAATATTTCGTATACATATTCTCAATTGCCATATGAAGCTCCATGAATTTTTTCATGACTGCATTTTTTGCCCTATACCACCATATATAGGGGTTCTGGCCGGCCCCCTTAACTGGTGGAGATGGTGTGGTAGCATAAAAATGTTGGGTTTGTGTGAATGTGAATGAATGTTTGATTTTTTTCTTGTTATTGTTTTGTTCGTTGTTAGGTTCATAAGGTTAGGCAATTTTTAACCTGTAGTTCTTAGGATTTGACTAATGCTTTTTTCATTTTATGTTATTCTTGTGAGTAAGAGAATTTTTGTGATTAGTGGTAGTCTTTCTTTTTTTTTCATTGCAGTTTGGTAGACGGGAATGAGTAGGAGCTGAGGCTCCCCTTCACCTGTACTCAACAGTGGAAGCTGAGAGAGACAGTTTTGCCAGTTGGTTGTGGGTCCTTTTTTTCTGAGCTCAACAGCGAAGTGGTAGTATGCTGGCTAGGCCAATGGCTTACAGAGTTCGTGGCTGCTGAGTTGGGGAAAACTTTGCTGGATTGTAATAGGGAACTGGAGTCGAACCCCAAGCAACAACAGGCTATCATCGAGGAGACGGTGACGTTGAGGGAGGTCAACAATTCCAGGCTATGCACCTACGAGCAGCTGAAAATTTTGATTCAGGAACTAGAAAAGAACAACCAGAGGCTCTGCAGAAGGAACGGCTGACTAGAGGAAAATAAAGTTTATGCAGTATCGTTGCAATATTAGGATTAATGAATTAAGTTTAGGTTTTTAGGGGGTTGGTGTAATATTAAGTTAGGCTTGGTTAGGTACTGGAGGATAAGATTAGATTAAGTTGCGTACTGTAAAATTATTTTGAATAAATTAGGTTAAGGAGAATCAGAGTTTTATGTAAGAATCCAAAACCTTAATCTTTATTATGGGGGAGGCTTACCCTTATGACTGAAGTTGAAAATCATCAAGGAATTTCCATGTTTCTGGCTGCCTTGCACACAGGGGATGTCATGACTCCTGTTACCTCCCACCAGTCTGGATGATGACCATATTAGTAGGACCCAGAGCCTGAGTACCCCTGTATTAAGGGAGGATGTTTGTGTAAGGCAAATATTTTGGAGAACCATGACATCTCCTATACGGCAGCTGAATTTCAATTGTTACCAAGTAACTGTAGAATTATATAAGCTCTATCACATCCTCCTACTTTTTAAAAGAGGGAGACAGAGGGGCATGCTTCCTAGCAACTAATGCTATGAATGGACATGTGTATTCACTTGTATCTTGTTCAATTCCAGCTTCTACTTTGGCCTAAACATTGTTCTCCAAAGAGAGCTAAGAATGATTGGGTACTCCAGTTACTCTGAATTCACACCTCCAGGCTTACAATAGGCTTTCAGTACATAGAAGAAATATTGTCCTGCCTGGAACAAAGCTTGGGTAATTACAGAAAAGTGGCAGAGATCAAGGAAGATCTCTCCCTTGAGTGGAAGCAGTTGGACTAAACAGGCACGTGCTGAGCGAGAAGGCGGTGCAGATCCCCTCTATGCTCTCTCAAAAAGCAAGAACCTACAATGTTGCTGAAGTGAGCATGATTCTTAGACAGCACACACACTGCAAACATGTTGTACATGCCCCTCACTATGCAACTTCTTGGAAGGGGTGGGGAGAGGGGTTGCCTCTCTGACAGCTACTCACACCTAATTACCAAACAAAGCCCACACAGAACAAGTGAAATGGGCAGACTTGTCCAGGTGTGAACACTGATGGAGAAGGCAGCAGCAGACCTTGTGTCTAACTAGTAGATGGGTCCAGAGGCAACTGTCTAACCAGAGGCACAATGATCACACACTGGTGATTCTGCACCCTGCTCTCCACCAAGAAGGAAGAGAAAGCATTAGTCTTCCTAGATTTCTTAAGGAAAGCCTGAGAAATCCCCTTCTTTTTCTTCTGCCTACTTGGTGAAAGAGAGTCTAAGGACAAAGGAGAGGATGACAAAAAGCTAGATAACGATGAAGAAGACCACTGAACAAGCTTCTTCCCTCTCATCTCAAAAGTCTTACTCACCTTATGCACCAAAGGGCTAGTCAAAGCAGGGCAAGGCAGGATGGGAAGACAATGAAACACCCACTGGAGGTTCTGCTAGAGGTAGCACTACTGTAACAGAAGCATTCCCCCTCCTCTACAGCAGACAAAGAAGCCAATGGAGCTGCAGACGCAACAGACACAACACCTGCCGACACCAAAGGCAAAGACAGCTTCAAGTATTAAGTCCTTTTTCTCCTCTGCCTAGTTGTCATGGATGGCCATGTAAGGACTACCTGGAATATTCAGCAAGGGCCAAATCTTCCCCAGGTAATCCAATGATTATGTCTTACAGGTGCCCCTGGAAAATCACAATCACATGTCATGGAGGGCAAGGCAGTTGCTGAAGGAGCCCTCCAATCAGCAGGAGCTACATCCTCTGAGAAGACATAGGCAAGCTCTGTATCCCTGGCACTATCCTTCTTATTAGGGGTAGAACTACTATGCAATGGGATAGGGATGGAAGAAGGTGAGGCATCATCAGGGATGTAATCCCCCCCTTAAGAAGATGGCAAACACTTCCTGTCCTTATTCCCCTGCTTGCTGAATTTCTTTTGCTAGTAAATCCTAGCCAGCACTCTCCTTACAAATGAAAGCCCTAAAACAAGACTCCTCTCTACAACAGGATCAATACTAATGGTGATGGAAAGCAAGTGAGGGATATTTCCTCACTCAACTGCCATCTCCACCAGTTAAGCAACCTGACCATGTTCAACAACTGATACCATTTGCACTCAAGGATACTCCTAAATAAAAGGTACAAGTTTGTATTTCTGAAGGAACAAATAGTGCATTTCATATTTATCCAAAGCTTCAACCAAAGCCTAGGCTGTGTTTTGAACATTGTAATGACTTTGTAGATTTTCATATGCTATATCAAATAAATAATACGGCAGTAGTATGTCATATTATTTATGACATATAACAAAAATGCAATATAGAACAATACAAAAATGCAGTATACAACAGAAACTAACTACTTAATATAAAATTAACAGATAAATTCAAATTAAAGACCACATGCAGTGCATATGGCATTTAACATCTAAGACCCTCCTCAAAATTCACAGTGCTACAATAATACATAGAGGAGAAGTAAGAAAGAATGAAACAGATTTTAATGTGACTATTACACTGGCTTTGGGGTAGTGTAGGTTATACTTCCAGGTCTTACTTGCTTAATGAATGTAAATACAGTCAGTCCCCGGTTATGGACGGCATCAGTTATCGTCGATCTGATCTGGTTTTATGGTACTTGTCTAGCGTTGATTTCTGGATATCTGTGCTGATAATAGAGTACTGCCACCGATAAATACCAAAGAGAGGTGCCATCAACCAGTTATCAGTGCCAAAATCCAGTAATTGGTGCTGACAAGTGCCGAAAATCGTCAATTTTCAGTTATTGGTGATTTTCACTTATCATCAAGCCGTCGCAATGGAACCTTCCCCCAACCACCGGGGACTGCCTGTACTTATTGGAAGGCGAGACCCTCACTGTCTACAAAGTTGTAGTGTCAGTGTACACAGGTTGTTACTAGAGAAACAAATTTTAATCACTGTTCTAGTTTCAATGCCATCCAGAACAACCACTTGACACAAAAAATATTATAAAGTCAAATTTCACAAACTAGTATAGAGTTGTAAATGCACAAAGAACAGAGATGCCTTCAATCAGTAGTAATGACCAAAAAAGTGACCAGTAAAAGAAAGATGAATTGGCAGTACCCTGCCACTCTCCTGCTTGCCACTTATTAACCATATGTTACCAAGCTTTATTGGAATTTCCAGCTCATGCCAGGAATATTCCTATAAAAAATGAACTAGTTTGTTTTTTCAAAAGATAAAATAAAAAGTCCAGCATACACATTTCCTTTCAATAAGAACCTGAAATATCATTTTGACTGCAATTAAAGACTGGCAGGGCATCTGGCCTTTGTTATATTTCTGCCTGATTCCTTACTGCATATGAAAGAAAACTGGTTCCTATGGTTCACAGTCCTATGGTTCACAGTCTTTTTTTACCTAACTGTTAAATCCTGCATTTATCCTTCTCCATTTCCCTCATGGGGAACTAATAATTGTTACGTATGAAACAACTTGTAAATAGCAATAAAATAAATTTTCAATATAATATTCACTTGGATATTTACCGACTGTTAACAATAACTTATATCTCCACATCGATACGCAAGTTGGCATTCAAACTAAAGATCGAATGGCTTATCAGATGACTGTCTGGTACACCTGTTCTTCACCAGGAGAGTTTTACCTGTTCTTTACCAGGAGTGTTTTTAATGTTGTAGCTCATCAAAATTCTCCTCAATAGCCCACTAAGTAGTGGAGAGGTTGAGTGGGGTCTACTTTCACAGTAGATAAGAATCTATATAATAAATTTTATTATGAAAATTGATATTGTTTGGGATGAATCTAATCTACTGCTAAAGATAGCTGATTCCCACACTAAGAAGACATTCTATGTTTTCTAAAACCACAAAACAAAAGGTTAACTTTGCCTCTTTTAGGCTTAACCTATACAAATAAATTTAATTGCCCTAATAGGGCCAAGAACTGCTTCCACTTGCTTTCACACCAAACAGGTTAAATTTGGAATTCCACAGTTCTTGGAAAAACTTAGCCATAACATCATTCTCAGTTTAGGCAAAAAAATGTTCACAATAACTTTACTATTTTAACTGCCTCTGGAACTGATTCTAGCAGTTCGAAAGGTTCTACTGATAAAATTTTAAACTATATATGTAAATTCCAGAGAGAGATTGAGACTGAGTCCTGGGAGCTTCAATCTCAAATGATCTCACTACCTAAGGTGCTGATCATTAGCCAGATCCAAATGCGCATGACGCAATCCTGAGGAAACCTCGAAAGTAGACGCAAAAAAACTTAATCTAAGAAAGCAGAGAAACTTTAATGTCTACAGGGGTACCGGTGCTGAAAATCCCCCTCGGCACCCAGAGTAATACGCAAGCCACTGCTCTTGGTATGAGGCCAGGGTTGTTTCTCCCCTTTATTAAGGATAGAATCCAAGATACCTTTGAAAACCCACTTACTGGGATGAGACAGTGGAGCAGCTCCATGTGGTTATTTGTAGGATACAGAAGTTAATGTAACCACATGAAATTCAGTAGATTGAGCATCAGCGCCATAAGGCACCAATAATAGTTATGGCACTATAACATACCTTGCAGAGGTGCCATAAGGTGTTTATGGTGCGCCACAAGGATGCTTATGGCATCGATTTGGCACCATAAGCACCATTATGGCGTCATAAATCGCTGAGTTTCAGTTAATGGCAGTTTTTGCTTATTGGCACACCCTCGGGAACAGGAGCTCCGCCAATAACTGGGGACTGCCTGTATTTTTCCTTAATGGAAGAATATGAGAAAGATCTACCAAAAGAGCTAAAAGTGTGAAAATCATTCCCTCTAAGGCAACTACAGGCAGTCCCCGGGTTACGACTGGGGTTCCGTTCTCGAGACGCGTTGTAAGCTGAAAATCGTTGTAAGCCGGAACATCATAAAAAAATCCTAAGAAAACCTTACTTTTAATGCTTTGGGTGCATTAAAAACTATGTAAACTGCATTCTTATTGCATTTTTCATCAAAAAAACTTCAAATATTGATTATTTTGCATTTTTGGTGTTATATTTCTTCTGCCAGATCAGCATTGTAGGCGTCGTAACACTGAAAATAATTTCTGATGAATATAATTGAAAAGCGCCTTAACCTCGGAACGTTGTAAGCCGAACTCGTCGTAACCCGGGGACTGCCTGCAGTGTTTTACAGGAGTCATTGAGCAATTCTTTTATTCATAATTCAACACTTTCCTTAGAGCAGATAGAGGGGAGAGCATTATTTGTCTGAACTGGGCCAAACTTGAAGAAACATACCCACGGCTCAAGCTTGAGAACCCTGGAAGGAGAAGTAGCAGCCAGGTCACTCTTGTTCATAAACATGTTATTAAAGTATGTACATATTTGAGTGCTTTTCCAGTTCCACAGCAACTGTCAGACTTGCAACTGTAATGACTACTCCATAGGAAGAAATACTCCTTCCTGAATCCTCAGTTGCCAAAAATGCTATCCTTCCATGGAATGAGCTAGAAAACCATTACTATGTTGTTCATTTTCACCCAAATATGCGGACTTTTCACAATGACTTAGTTGCTGACCAAGTACGTATTTTCATTGTAGAAACTCTTCCATGTAGCTAAAAGTTCAATCTCTTAAGGATAAACCTACTCAAAATCCTCAAGTCTTTCCACCACCATAACGTCTCTGTAATGTTTACTAGGTGTAGTATTAATCATTCTATGGTGTATTGAAAGTCAGCAACATAACATTTGTCATAACTCTGTTTTGTGTTACATGACAGGGGAAAAAACATGAAAGCCTGTCTGTAGGTTTAAGTAAACATTGTTAACTTGTAGTTTTGTCACCTCCTACAGAACCTGGTGACAAGAATGGTCCTGGATTTGCTTAAAAGTTCGAGGAACGTTTTCTGTAAGTTGCAATCTGTTATGCCACAACTGCACTAATTGTGCCTGATTATTCTGACAAATTTTTCAGTGAGGCCATCTGTCCTAACAAAGAAAGCCATAACTGAGTAGGAAGCTTCATTAAAGGTAAAAATTCTTTGAGAAGCAGCAATAAGTGCCTATTCATCTACCAACAGAAAAGCTTGCAAATTGTGAGTGTCTACACACATCCCCAGATAAAGAATACTAAACTGAGGAGGAGTTAGGGAGATCTACTGAAAATCATAATGCAGAGAGACTGAGGTGGACAAAGCAACAGGTCTTTGGATTTCGGACAACTGTTGACAAGAGTTAGCCAACTTGAATCAGTCAACTCAGTAGAAATTCTTGCTCTTGAAAGACGGCACTATCTGCCTATGGGCAACAAATTCATTGTGAATACTTGAGGTGCCATACAAGAGCCGAAACAAAGCATTTTCAACACGAATACCTCCCCCACCCAACCAGCATTGGTAAGCGGTTTATCAGCACCATAAATACTAAGCTGGTGCCACAAATTCCATAAGCTGGACCACAACCTCTCTAAACTGGTAAACAGAAGAATCATCATATGTACTGAGCGAAAGTTCTGTAAAAGATAAAACTTCATCAAACTAAACACAGACCTCAACAACAAACTCATCTCAGCATACCCAAAATACTTTGTCAGTCTCAAGAGTATGTCCCTTCAAAGAACAAGATAGGCAAAGAAAATTGAATCTCCGATTGTATCATAAGGGGTGGCTCTCTGTGACAAAAAAGTAAAAAAAAAATAAAAAAAATAACAAAATAAAATAAAATAAAAAATAAAAAGACAAGAGATAGCAGGTTTAAAAGAAACTGTGCCAGAGTGTGGGAAAACTTATGAAACGCTCTCACTGAAGGAGAAAGCTTGGATTTCTTCAAATACTTAATGGGTACCAAAGTACTACTTAAAGATAACAGAGATCTATTCTCTACAGGGCCTCTTTCCCTCACTAAAAAAGGATAAAGCAAAGTGCAATGATGCAGCAAACGTTGAAAAACTGAAGCAGATTCCTCCTATTCTAACTCTTATTCTGCCAGAGATGGAGTTGGGGTGACAGCAGCCAACTGCCTGCAACAAATCCATGGCTTGATGAAAGGGGAAACTGAAGAAAACAGTCTGAAGCAGCTCACCAAAGTTAATACAAGTCAGCTAAGAAAAGAAGACTAAGAGCCACCAGGTGTCAAAGAAAGCAGGGAAGGCTTGGAGGAGGGAGAAAGAGAAGCGACAGTGACAACTGACACACTTGGCTTGTCTGACAGTAACAACAGACTTAAGAACATTCCCATACAACACATCCTTAGAAAGCAAACAGCTAGAATAAAATCTATCTTTGAAATATGTAACAGAAGATACTGTGACCATGTTAGGATTAGAAAGAGAAACATTAATAAATGCAGAAGGAAGAGACCTGCCAATAGCTGAAGCAACAGCATATATAGAATGAACTGCATTTTAAGAAGAAAGAGGAATATCAGACAAGGATTTAGAATAAGAAGTAGATGTAGAAGATTGGTTTAACAAGAGAGGGAGTAAACTAACTACTATATAGTTAGTCTTTTCGGTGCTACCAATCTCATGACGATGGTAGAAACTGAATAGTGCAAAGATTTATGTTTACCAACATTATTTTTTGGATAACCCATTAAACAAGACTCAGTGTGAAAAACGAGTCAGGTGATTGAGGGTACAGAACCACATCAGCCTGAGAACCAACCCAGTTCCTTGGCAGTGAAATTCTTCCAACGAACCCAAGGTAGTCCTAAGCTTACATCTTACAGGGGAATGTGAAAATCATTGCAAACTGCAGAGGGACCTCAAACGGTTCCCAAACATAAATTCAGGCAAACATTTTACTGACTAAAATAAGGTTTGCATCCTGTTTTAACTTCTCAATACACTTTTCCTGAACCAAAGAGGGGAGTAGAAGGCAGAGCTACAGCATCAGCAGAGAAAAATGCCATAAAATAAGTAAGGAAAACTACAGAAGGACCTGGAGAAGGGGGAGAAGAAACAGGACTATGACCTGACCAAACTATTAACTTTTGCAATCTATCTGCTTCCCTTCTCTTCTATACTGTACTAACAAATTTACTTTTGAAGTCTACAAATTTAATTTTAAAGTTCTTTGAAATCCCTACATTCCTCATATCTTTTCTCAAGATCACACTTATACAACTGCAATTGGCACAGTGTATATATCTATCCGAGAAATTAACATCCTGTTAACACAGCAATCATCCCTACAGAGCCTGACATTCTTAACTTTGATTCCAGTGGAAGACATCACAGGAAAAATAAATGTACAGTACCGTGAAAGCAGCAAACAACCAATGAGAACTTATGCACAATGACAGCGAGAAAAATTCTAACCAGAGCTAAAACATCTGCAATACACCTGATCAGCCATTCGACCTCCTCCTTTTGTATGACTGTTGACTTGCTTATCGGCATGGGGATATAAGCTATATCAGTAGGTAAGACACATCCAAAATATGATATTGTTATGATACAATAAAGTTTGTTCATACTTACCTGGCAGATATATATATATATAGCTGTATTCTCCGAAGTCCGACAGAATTTCAAAACTTACGACACACACAGTGGGATATTAGGTGGTTAGTACCCATTCCCGCCACTGGGAGGCGGGTATCAGGAACCATTCCCATTTTCTATTCAGATTTTCTATTGCCACTGTCTCCTGAGGGGAGGTGGGTGGGTACTTGATTATATACGTATATCTGCCAGGTAAGTATGAACAAACTTTATTGTATCATAACAATATCATTTTATTCATGAAACTTACCTGTCAGATATATATATAGCTGAATCCCACCATTGGAGGTGGGAAGGGACAGAATAGGATTTAGGAAACAAATTACATGCAGATGATTGACATCTTGGTTCCTTACCTGTTAGCATAGCTGACTTCGTGATTACTGTCACCCAAGTCTGCTTCTG
Source organism: Macrobrachium nipponense (assembly GCF_015104395.2). Taxonomy (NCBI): domain Eukaryota; kingdom Metazoa; phylum Arthropoda; class Malacostraca; order Decapoda; family Palaemonidae; genus Macrobrachium; species Macrobrachium nipponense. The sequence goes on along the minus strand of NC_087203.1, from coordinate 85,128,306 downwards.
CTTTACTAGAGTTTCCAGCAAGGTAGTGACCTGTATAGCTGGTGAGTTCTAGATGATCTGTCAACAGGGGCGTGACCACAATATGACTAGACCATATTGACCATACTATGAGGGCAACGAAGCAAAAAACCACCACCTGATCAAGCCCATCAAAAGTTAATCCCACATAACTTAGGCTAAAGAATGGGAAGTCCGCCTTAGGCGGTCGACCCAACAACCATAAACCAATACAATAAAATTAAAAGCTCACCTAACCATTTTCTACAGGATAGGAGGAGTACTACTTCCTGCCCCCAAGATTGTACCTGCGGAAATGTATGGCCCTAGCGAGCAGCAGTTCTCATATGTCGTCTTCACATCCCGCAGGTAGTGTGAAGCGAAGACAGAGTTGCTTCACCAAAAAGTGGCACTCAGGATGTCACTGAGTGCCATGTTCTTTTGAAATGCCACCGAGGTCGCGACAGCTCTCACCTCGTGAGCATTAACTCTCAAAAGTCCAAGATCACCATCTCGACAGGACGAATGAGCCGCCTTGATTGTACTCCTCAAAAAGAACGCCAGTGCGTTTTTCGACATCGGTAAGTCTGGTCTCTTGACAGAACACTACAGATTGTCCGAAGGACCTCGACCCTCTTTTGTTCTTTCTGAATAAAACTTAAGAGCCCTGACAGGGCACAGGACTCTCTCTGGTTCTTGTCCAATAATCTCTGCTATCCCCTTGATCTCGAAGCTCTTGGGCCAAGGGTTGGACAGGTTTTCGTTCTTTGCTAAAAATGAAGGGCTTAAGGAACATACTGCATTATGTCCCCTAAAGCTGACATGTTTACTGATGGCTTGAACCTTGCTAACCCTCTTAGCTGTAGCTAGAGCAGTTAGAAAAATAGCCTTCCCTGTCATGTCCTTTAACGATGCAGAATGTAAAGGTTCGAAAGGACTCGACATCAGGAACTTCAATATTACATCCAAGTTCCATGACGGAATCTTAGGTTGCGCCACTTTCGAGGTTTCAAAAGACCTCAAAAGATCGTGAAGGTCTTTGTTGTTAGACAGATCTAAACCTCCGTGTTGAAAGACTGTCGACAACATGCTCTTGTATCCTCTAATCGTTGGAACCGCCAGCTTGTCAACATTTCTCAGATGAAGGAGGAAGTCAGCAATCTGGTTCACAGAGGTCGTGGTGGAGGAAATACCCTTCTTCCTGCACCATCTCCTGAAGACAGCCCACTTTGATTGGTACACTGCAAGAGAGGAAACTCTCCTTGCATTGGCAATCGCTCTTGTCACAGGTCTTGAAAAACCTCTCGCTCTGGCCAACTGAATGCAGTCAAACTCAGAGCAGAGAGGTTTTTGTGGTACCTCTCGAAGTGGGGCTGTTTGAGTAGATCGACTCTCTCAGGCAGGGTCCTTGGAAAGTCCACTAGGAAGGACATGACCTCTGTGAACCAGTCGCTTGAAGGCCAAAACGGGGCGATCAGCGTCATCCTCACTCCCTCTGATGCCGCAAACTTCCTGATTACTTCTCCCAGGAGTTTGAACGGGGGAAAGGCGTAGACGTCCATCCCAGTCCAATCCCATAGGATGGCGTCTATGCTACTGCTCCCGGATCGAGAAGCCGGGAGCAGTACAGTGGACCCCCCATATTTGCGTTCTCCAGATTCGCGGACTCACACATTCGCGGATTTCTCTCAGGAACGTTTCCCTGCATTATTCGCGGAAAATTCGCGCCTTCGCGGTATTTTTTCTATGATAAATATCCACAAATTCCTGGTTTTTTTGATGAATTTCATCATAAAATGCACTTTTGTGCATTTTAAGATGAAACTATTAAAAAACCCATGTGATAAAACTATTAAAAAACCCATGTAGGAAAATTTTTAGTGGGTTTTTCTTGAGTTTTAACTAATAAAATAGGCTGTTTTTAGCATTTTTATAGGGTTTCCAAACATTCGCGGATTCTAACTATTCACGGGGGGGTCTGGTACGCATCCCCCGCGAATACGGGGGGACCACTGTATAGAGGAAGTCTCTTCGTCTTCGATGTTGCGAAGAGATCTACTAAGGGACGTCCCCATAGTCTCCACAACTCTTGACAAACTTCTAGATGAAGAGTCCACTTGGTCGCGAGCAGTTGCTGCCGGCGGCTGAGAAGATCCATTTGGTCGCAGTTGCTGCCGACGGTGGATCTTCTCAGCCGTCGGCAGCAACTGCTTGTGACCAAGTGGACGCGAGCAGTTGCTGCCGACGGATCTTCTCAGCCGTCGGCAGCAACTGCTCGCGTCCACTTGGTCGCGGACCAGTGCTGCCGACGGCTGAGAAGATCCGCACATACGTTCTCAGCAACTGCTCGCGACCAAGTGGAAGCGAGCAGTTGCGGCAGTTGCTGCCGACGGCTGAGAAGATCCGCACATACGTCGGGCAGCAAACTGCTCGCGTTCCACTTGGTCGTGAGCAGTTGCTGCCGGCGGCTGAAGAAGATCCATTTGGTCGCAGTTGCTGCCGACGGTGGATCTTCTCAGAACCGTCGCAGCAACTGCTCGCGACCAAGTGGACGCGAGCAGTTGCTGCCGACGGATCTTCTCAGCCTCGGCAGCAACTGCTCGCGTCCACTAGGTCGCGACCAGTTGCTGCCGACGGCTGAGAAGATCCGCACATACGTTCTCAGCAACTGCTCGCGACCAAGTGGAAGCGAGCAGTTGCGGCAGTTGCTGGCCGACGGCTGAGAAGATCCGCAACATACGTCGCAGCAACTGCTCGCGTCCACTTGGTCGTGAGCAGTTGCTGCCAACGGCGGATCTTCTCAGCCGTCGGCATCAACTGCTCGCGACCAGTGGATGCGAGCAGTTGCTGCCGACGTATGTGCGGATCCTTTTCAGGGGAGCCTCGGCCAAGCAAAAAAAAAAACTGCCTCGCGTCCCACTTGGTTGCGAGCAGTTGCTGCCGACGGCTGAGAAGATCCGCACATACGTTCTGAACTCCTGCAACGAACCTCGTCAGGATCGTTACGTTCTGTGCTTTCGCCCACAGCAGGATCTCTCTCGCTAACTCGAACAGGGACCGAGAGTGTGTTCCTCCCTGCTTCTTGATATACGCGAGAGCTGTGGTATTGTCTGAGTTGATCTGGACAACTCGGCCAAAGACTCGTTCTTCGAAGAACTGGAGAGCCAACCAAATTGCTTCCAATTCTTTTAGCTTGATGTGCCAGGACATCTGTTCCCCTCTCCAGATGCCTGACACTTCTTCCTTTCCCAGTGTTGCTCCCCAACCCGCAGTGGACGCGTCTGAAAACAACACTAGGTCGGGGCTCAGAAGGCTGAGAGACAATCCTTCTGCTAGCTTTACTGGATCGTGCCACCACTTTAGGCGATCCTTGACTGACTGAGAGATGTTCAGCGTCACATCTAGGTCTTCCTTGTTTTCCCAGTTCTCCACTAGGAAAAACTGGAGCGGTCTGAGGTGCAGCCTCCCCAGGGAAACAAACTTCTTCAGGGAGGAAATGGTCCCCAGCAGACTCATCCATTCCCTCACCGAGCATGTTTCCTTTCCCAAGAAGGTAGACACTTTTTCTAAGCAGTTCTGCTGACATTCCAGGGATGGAAAAGCTCAAAAAGCCGCTGAATCCATCTGAATCCCCAGATACACGATGGACTGCGTAGGAATCAGATGGGACTTTTCGAAGTTTACTAGTAGGCCTAGGGCCTTCGTCAGTTGTAGCGTCGTATGAAGGTCCTCCAGACGCCTCGACTCCGACGATGAACGAATGAGGCAGTCGTCTAGGTAAAGCGAGACTCTTATCCTTGAGAGGTGAAGCCATTTCACCACATTTCTCATGAGAAGCGTAAAAACCATCGGAGCTGTGCTTAGCCCGCAGCAGAGAGCTCTGAATTGGAAGACCTGTCCTTTCAAGACAAACCTCAGGTACTTCCTTGACTGAGGATGGATCGGGACATGAAAGTAGGCGTCTTGGAGATCTAAAGACACCATCCAGTCGCCTGGTCTTAAGGCTCCTAGAACAGACTGAGACGTTTCCATCTTGAATTTGTCCTTTTTGACAAAAAGGTTCAGCCTGCTGACGTCCAGGACAGGTCTCCAACCCCCAGACTGCTTCGGAACCAGGAACAGCCTGTTGTAGAAGCCTGGGGATTCTAGTGCTAGAACCTGTTCTACGGCTCTCTTCTCGAGCATTTGTTCGAGCAGATCGAACAGAATCTGTTGCTTCGAAGGTTGGTAGGAGGGCAACAGATCTATGGGCTTCATGCTCAACGGTGGTGTTCTGAGGAAAGGGATCTTGTATCCTCTTTCGATGATTTCGAGGGACCAGCTGTCCGTCCCTCTTACTTTCCATGCTTCTGCAAAGGATAAGAGTCTTGTTCCGACAGGTGTCTGAAGGCCCGAAGCGTCACTTCTTCCCCCTGGGTTTTGAAGGGGTTCTGCCTCTAGCGAGACCTCTTCCTCGAGGAGACGCTCTCGAGGAAGCACCACCACGAAAGGGCTTCTGCTTCTTGGAAGCTTGAGCAAGAGGAGTAGTAGGATGGGCTACAGGGTGTCTGGAAGACTGAGCGAGGAGGTCCTGGGTCGCCTTTTCCTGAAGGCTGATTGCTAAATCTTTCACCATCAACTGTGGGAAGAGATGACTTGATAGAGGGGCAAACAACAACTCTGCCCTCTGAGCAGGAGATACCGACTTAGCCGTGAAATTGCAGTACAAGGCTCTCTTCTTAAGAAGCCCTGTAGAAAAGTGAGAGGCCAGTTCGTCGGAACCATCCCTGACTTCCTTATCCATACAGGCTAAGACGCTGGATAGCTCCTCAAGCGAAAGAGTCCGGACTCCAAGACTCCAGGTCCAGGGCTCCCAAACACCAATATAGGAAGTTAAACACCTCCATCATCCTGAACAGCCCTTTCAGATGGTGGTCTAACTCTGAAAGCGTCCAGGAAACCTTAGCAGAGGACAGGAGGGACCTCCTAGGAGCGTCTACCAGGCTGGCAAAATCGCCCTGGGAAGAGGAAGGAACTCTCAAACCCGCTTCCTCTCCCGTCTCGTGATGCCTTGGGCCTTCCTGGAGTCCATCCAGTCATGTATCCTCTTGAATGCTCTCTTCGTAGAAAGCGAAGTGGCCATCTTGATGAAACCTGGCGCTTTCCTCGTCTTCGACGAAGCCAACTGCGAAGGAGGAGAGCGGGGGGCCGCGGGCTGAAACTTGTCGGCAAACAAGTCTTTCAAAAGGCGGGCAAAACTTTGTAGTCGGATGAAGATGATGACGAAGCAGGCTCCTCTTCATCCGCAGGCTGCGACTCACCCGAAGACTCTCCCTCATCCACGGGAGCAACAGAAGAGTCCTTAACAGACTGCGAAGCAATCAAACCTTGAGGCCCCGCTCGTAACAGAGGTCTCCTATCCGAAGGAGGGTCCAAAGTAGAAGGTCGGGTATGCTTAACAACAAACTCCGAAGCTTTACGAAGATCAGGTGGAGGTACGTCCTGCCGAGCGTCCTGAAAAACGCCCTTGCTAGCGTCCTGAAGAGTGTCTTGATGTGTAGCACGCCGAGCGTCATGAATAGCGTCCTTGCGAGCATCCTGAAGAGTAGAGCGACGAGTGTCAAGAAAAGCGTCCTGGCGAGCTTCCTGACTGGACACAGAAACAACAGAAGCGTCCTGGCGAGCAGCCTGAGAGGCATCCTGGCGAGCCGCATGCTGAGCGTCAGGAAGAGCGCGAGGAGCGTCATAATAAGACGTACGGCGATCGTCGCCAAGACGAGCCTTATGGTCTAGAGAGCGTCTTGCGGTACGCTCATGGACACTTCTAGGTAAGTGCTGGGATGGTAAACGGGATCTAGAAGGCGACGAAGCAGAGGAGGGCGACGAACGAGGAGAAGAAGGAGACTGCCTGGATCTCTTGATAGGCAGCCTCGAATCCTTCCTGCGGCGACGGGGTTCTGCCTCCCCCTTGGCAAAAAACAAGGCCAACTGCTGCTGCATGTCCAGAAGAATCTCCTTAGATGGAGAAGATTCGCGATCAGGTGAAGGGCTGATCCTGTGAGAAGACGAGGGGCGAGGGGATGCCTTTTTCCTTCTTGCAGGAACAACCTTAGAGCGACTGGATCGCTCAAAAGCGTCCTCCTCCGATGACGTCCTGGTCCTCTTCTGCGGGGGAACGTCTTCGAAACATTCAGGAGACGACTGGAACGCAGGTCGAGAAAGAGGATGTGAAGCGTCCTCTTCTCTAAAACCTCTCTTGAGAGGGCGAGAGTCCTTCCGAGAGCTCCAACCCCGGCGCGGGGAGGACGCCTCGGAGGACGAGAAACAATCCTTAAGGATTCGTGCCCGTGCACAATCCTTGGCAGCCTGGGAAGCGTCATCAGGTTCTCCCGAAGGGACGCCAGATCGGTGGGGAGTCCCCGTAACCCTCCTTCGGCTTTCGACTTGCCCACTCCCTTTGTCCTGGGAGTCCGACAGAGGTCTAGACCTAGAGGCATTATAGGGCCGATCTGACGCCCCCTCCAGTACACTAGGGGCACTAACACCATCACCACACTTCACAACACTAGATTGGAGCACGAGCACTTTAGACTCCAGGTTACTGATAGACTCCATAATAACCGAAAGGGCATTACCTTCCACAGACACAACCTCAGGGCCTGAAGGCAACACCACAGGGTTAGGTAAAACAAAGTCTACAGAAGGGTTAGCAGGAGACAAACCACTACCCTGACTTCTGCTCACTGAAGCACTCCTGGAGGAAGACCTCCTGATTCTATCACGCTCTAACTTGCGTACATACGAATCTAGTCTTTCCATCAGAATCAGATCAAATTCTAGACACTCCTTACATCTATCATCCAACAAACAAACATGCCCCCTACACCTCGTGCATACTGAGTGAGGGTCTACCGAAGCTTTCGGTAGCCTCACCTTACACTCTTGCACACAACACACCCTGAAACTAGCAGAACTAGATCCAGACATCTTATTCAAAGAACAGTCAAAGTCAAAATCAGTTCAATCCACGATAGCGTATGCCTAGCCACAAATCCAAGTCAATAAACCAAAAAGACAATCAGATACTCAAGCGGCAATGAAGTTTGCAAAATCCTAGGACGGAGGTACTGAAAACAGGTGTTGACAGTACCGGCGACAGAGAAAATCTGAATAGAAAATGGGAATGGTTCCTGATACCCGCCTCCCAGCGGCGGGAATGGGTACTAACCACCTAATATCCCACTGTGTGTGTCGTAAGTTTTGAAATTCTGTCGGACTTCGGAGAATACAGCTATATATATATCTGACAGGTAAGTTTCACAGGTAAGTTTCATGAACAAAAACAAAGTTAAAGGCTCTTATAGTAGGTATAATAAAAACTAATATAGTAGTTCCTTATAAAATAAAGAAAATTACAAGGCTACACAGACATTACCTGCAATAATCTTCAGGGCCATGGGTAACTTGTATACAGTACAGTGCTACAGTTTTATACAATAAAATTTTTTGGGGGGGAGGGAGAGATTTAGAGATTGAGGATTTTCTTACCTGTGCTGTTTTACCAGTAAATTTTGGATCCCTTAAAATAAATACCATATACCTCCATCACCCAATCATCTGTACCCTAAAAGTATATCACCATAGGACAAATCTACTACATTTCACATCTTATTCAGTAGAGGCTATGTATAGTTCCTTTAATACTTTCTTACCCATATTCTGTTAAAGTACTAATTAACCTACCAGAAAAGTAATGAACATGCCAACATTAAAAGTACATGAAGAATGGTACTGTCTCTTCAGTTTGTATGAATGCATACAACTGAAAGCAAAACTCTGACTGGATCACTTATGAACTGTAAAGCTTATCTAACAGTATTTCACACCACAAGTAAATTATAATGGAACACTAAAAATTCCAAATGCTAACACACACCAGAGAAGAGTACATCTTTCTATTATAACACTTAATTTTCTGGGGTAGGGTTTTTTAAATGCATACCTAACTTTTTAAGTGTTAGAATGCTAATACTGTAAACTGGTTTATATACCATGCATAACTATATTGGGAAAATTTTCCAGTTTTAGCACTCGTAGTAAGGTAAATCCAAAGGCAGTCACTTTTTCATTTCCATGTAAATTGGGTTAACTCATTTTAAAATCCAGCTGCATGAGGGTTAAATGTGAGATACTGCTAATGTCTAAACACAAAACTAAACTTTTCAATTAAAAAAGTGCAAAGAAAATGTACAATACATGCTGAGACTTACTAGTAGCAGAGGGTAAGGATGACATTAAAGGAACCATCATTGGTCCTGTGGCACAGACAGGCATGGTTCCTGGTACATTACTTATCATACCTGAAGACCCTAACCCAGGCATGACAGATGTTGGTATGACACCAGGCATAGAAGTCTGTGGCCTACTAAACGCAGAAGTAAGAGGATAATGACCACCCAAAGCTGCGACTGAAGCTAGTGGTGGAGTGAGTGATAGAGAGATTTAGATACTGATAGTTAAAAGATTTATAAGGGTGAACATGTACAATTCTAATACTAGATGATGAATTGTGTACATGTGGGTCAGTAAATAATCAGGGTATACAAATATATACCTGCAAGTATGAGAGAGAGAGAGAGAGAGAGAGAGAGAGAGAGAGAGAGAGAGAGAGAGAGAGAGAGAGAGAGAGAGAGAGAGAGAGAGAGAGAGAGAGAGAGAGAGTATTGGTAGCCACTGCAATGTGGCTAATTTACTATTTTCAATAATGCTACTGAAATTATCTTCATTCAAATACTGTGCCAGAAGGAAACAATAAGAATTGTACTGAAATTCATAAAACAAGGAACTCAATTCTTTCTATTATTATTTGATGAAATAAGACTAGTAATCTTGAAAGTTTCTCCCCATGGACATATTTAATCTTAAACTAACTACTACTACAGGACATTGAGACAAAGGAACATCTTTCATTCATGCAGTGCAAAATAGATGTCAAATGAGTCAGGACTTACGAGGAGCAGAGGGCACAGATGACACTATTGGCACCATCCCTATCCCTGTTACAGACACAGGCATGGTCCCTGGGACATTAATCATGGCACCTGATGATCCAAAACCAGGCATGATGGATGTTGGAATGGCACCTGGTATAGAAGTCTGTGGCATACTACACATAGATGTAAGAGGCACAGGACCACCTGAGGCTGCAACAGAGGCTAGTGGTGGGGCAACAGTGTTAGAAGCAGCTGAGAGAGGAGCAGCTGGAGGAAGTGCAGAACCAGGAATAACCACAGGTGACACAACTGGACCAGGAGCAATAGCTGGAGTAACAGAAGGACCACATCCTAATGACAGGGGTTCAGTACCACCTGCTCCTGTTCCAGATGAAATAAGACCTGCGGCAGATATCCCAGATCCTGTGGGAGTGCCTACAGGGGCCAACGTACAATGTCAACACAGAATAACCATAACTACTTTTGTGAGGGTCTAACTACATAATGGAATTACGTATCAATATCAAAAAGGTGTCCACAAATACTGTACTCCACATCAACAAACATTTTACAATTCATGAAAATAAAATCCCAAAATTTGAAGACTCTAAGTTCTCCATACATGCTAGTAAAAAACAGACAACGATAATTTTATAACAATTTTGATGCCACAGTAGGTATAGGGTAAAATCCTTATAAAGCAACTATATATCATCAATTTACACATCTCTCCTACCTGCAGCTGCAGTTGACTGTGGTGTGGATGCTCCTGGTATGCATTGCAAACAAAGATGGGTCAAGCATGAATGAAAAATGAACAAACTTCTCACTCCCCATTTGACACAAGAGACAAGATAAAAATATAATACATAATAACGACTAACAAACTTCTTATGCTGCAAACTGTACTTACCTACACCTGGAACAGTTGTTGCAGTACCTCCACACGCACTCTGTTTTAAAGATGCAGGTAAAGTCTGTGGAAGGTTGAAACCCCTCAACTTCAAATTTATCAACTTGCATGCAATGCTAAACTCATGGAGATCCATCTTCCCATCACCATTAACATCTGAGAGAGCCCTGTAAGAATATTTGTACCTCCTTTACTGAAGAGAGAATTAAGACCTGAGGTTTTAAAACAGAATCCTAAAAAACATTTAAGATTCCATACTTTACCTCTTTCAATTTCTATTCACCTGTTATTTCCAAGCCATATGACTCAGTTAATCTCAACATTTCTTCACACAGACCCATTTGGCTAGCTTGTGATTAAAGAAATTGGCACCTTGGCCTAGTTAAACTACAGTTGGCCCCCTATATTCACAGGGATGTGTACCACAAATAACTAGAATCCATGAATACTTAAAATCCTCTGAAAAAGTTTAGAACTGCCTATTTTTGTATATGAGACTTACCCAGTAATTAAATGATCACTATATAATTACTGGGTAAGTACGTATATAAACAATCTTATTTTATTATAAAATCATAATTTTTGTATATGAGACTTACTCAGTAATTATATAGCGATCATATAATTACTGGGTAAGTATATACAAAATCTTATTTTCATACTTTAAAAAAATTTGTACCTAAGTATTTTATTAGTTCTATCAAAAAAAGTGCATTTAGTCATGAAAATTACTGTACATAAAAATACTGTAATTTGTGAATATTTCTCAGTGGAAAAATACTGCAAAACGGCAAATTTTCTGTGAATAATGTATACTATTTATGTTCGATAGAGAAATCCGCAAATAGGTGAGTCGGCGAATTTTGAGATCACAGATAACATGGGTTGACTATAAAGTACTGCATAACAATATTTATATGTCTGAAGGGATGAAATGATGCAAATATATTATTACTACTCGAGCATGTCTTTTAGGATAAGGGACAAAATCAGCTGTTACAACTCAGTTCAACTTTGAGCCATATCCAATGACAATATTCAGATTGTTAACATTATTAAGTTATTCAAAGCAAATCACTGAGTAAGTCTCAAAATTACCATTAAAAAAGCAAGGGATATTAATGTTGAAGTATATACATACTATTGACAATGCTCTTAAAATTGAAAAGTCAAGTGATTCATTGCATAAACAAAGCAAATTCACTTTTGCCAAATACTGACAGAGACTGGACACCTAAATTAAAACACAGGAAATTCACTACTTGATAACAGATTAAAGTTTACGAAACCTTGTGAAATAATTACAGTATGCAAATTAAGTCAACAATGATAATACCTGCGACCTACCATGAGGAATTTATGACAGCATCTAATACCAAAAAATCAGTGCTACATAAATCTTAACGCTAACATAAACCTAATTTACTAAAACTGGAGGTGGCATTTTACTTGCACATTTTATAAGCATACCCAAACACTACTGTCTTCTAATTTCCTCTCCAATTTCAAGATTTGTCACTAAAGACTTTTCAACAGCTTTCAAACTTTGGCAACAACATATGGGTATATACTTTAAATATGAAGTTTTCATAATAAAACTAATATTGTAATACTTACCTGAACACGTGAATGATTCCCACCCTCCTCCCCACTTCAATTTGATAGTGAATGATTCAATTAAAATTACCCTGTTAGTTGGTAAATATGTGGGGATATAGTTCGGGCTGGTCAGTGACCAGGGCTAATTCAGGTGTTCAGGTAAGTATTACAATATTAGTTTTATTATGAAAACTTCATATTGCAATACACTCCCTGAACACCTGAATTAGCCCGATTAACAACATTTACTCAGAGGCGGGATCAATCTCATTCAGCCTGACCTGTCCACGGAGCATACGCAGGTAACTCATAAGCAACCTACCATGTATAAAAGCATGTATCCTCACCTAGTTATCTAACTCGGAGGTGAGGATGTTTGCAAAGAAAGTATTTCAACATCAGTGTTGAGTCTAAGGTACTGTCTAAGTCAGAAGTACCTCCCATGTGATAACCTATACTTCTTATTCATGGAGGTAACAACAAATCTCCTCACCTGGTTGTCCAGCTCAGTAGGTGAGGATGTTTGCAAAGAAAGTACTTCAATGTCAGTGTTGAGTCTAAGGTACTATCTGAGTCAGAAGTACCTCCCATGTGATAAGCTATACTTCTTATTCATGGAGGTAAAAACAAATCTCCTCACCTGGTTGTCCAGCTCAGTAGGTGAGGATGCTTGCAGAGGAAGTTCCATACCATCGGTGTCGAGTCCAAGCTACTGCCTGAGTCTGAAGAACCTCCCATGTGGTATTCTATACCTCTCATGTATGGAGGGGAAATGGTGAACCTCCCATGTGGCTATGTAGCCTCTCATGTATGGAGGAGAAGTTGAGTGTGCAGGACCTACAGTTCTCTACTGCTCACTGATGTAGATGACTTGTGCTGTAGTAGTAGTTATTCCAACATGACCATCGGGATCTGCCTAACCTCAAGGGCCTAAGGGACAATACACTCAGTCTAAGCTTGACCAACAGAAACACTGCCTCCCTAAACTTCCAACACCATGTAGTTCATTTAGACTATCACTGCCTCCCTAAACTTCTAACACCCTAACTCTACCAAGCCAACTATAAACTGAGTTACCGCAACGACAGGACCCCGAGAGTAACCTCTCTGAAGAAACTGAAATTCCCTAAGGTACGGTGTTGTGAAGAACCACGACGACTCTCAAATAACCACCTACACAATCGCCGACAGCGAAACATTCCTCCGGAAGCCAAAGGGTAGCCCTCCGCGACACTTTGCGCCCTTGGATTGACTAAGAACCCCTTTCTTATGAGTGTCCGGATAGCGCTGAGGCAATGATTTAACAAAAGTCCCTCCTCTCCTTGACAAGAACATAGCATAACCCTCAGAAATGTTAGTCTGGTATGCAAACCCCCTCGAAACCAAAGTAAAGAGGTTATCAAACAATCCAGGCTCAGAGAAACACCCATCAACTCTCACCACATCCACACACAGTGGGACAAGGCCTCCCACTGGCTGTGAAAGGTGTCTTCCAAATACAAGCCTCATGATCCGTAACCCCTACCACACGGATCAATGAAGGAACCCAACAGAGAAAAACCTCAACTGACTCGTAAACTGGAAGTCGGAATCCGGCAGAGTTACCCGCTACCTTAAACAGAAAAGTGATGCTAGCTTAGTCCTTCCCCAAAAACTGCCCGACTCGCCGAAACCAGACTAGCCTACTTGATGTTTGAGACTGCTGGTTTGGTTGAATACAACGTATCAAACATTACTTGAATTAACTGATATTCCTCCGGAGCCTGGAATGCGGAAAGAGAGAATGGACAAAGTCCACAATCCGTTATACTCGCTTCCTTCGCCGGAGAAACAAAAACCCATAACTAGCAAACGAGTCTCTCTTCAAAGGTATCTATCCTCTGTCAGACCTGTCTGGCCACACCGGAACAGGAAAAAAGGAGAAAACCTAACCCCCACAAGAGCAGCAACCAAGAACCCGGAACCTACTACACCTGGGTGCTCGATACCAAACGACATACAAGATCCCATCATATCTGAGCCTACCGATCCGATTGCGCAACGATATACCAACAAGAAGATGATAAACTCCTGTGCAAGTCGTACTTGACTGCACAACCCACACTCCCCCCCCCAAAACATGATGTAACCCCTGCTGTCCGACCGCAGTCCAGCCCCTCACAAGAGCGAAGCCGAACTGTCACCAGTTCCGCGAAACCTGTAAGAGTTAGGTAACTTGACTGCGCATACCCTCACTACCCAGTGATGATAACGTTACGCCTGAGCCGAATATACCTTGGGCTTGGCGATGAACGCCCACCCACGCAAGTCACTCCCATACTGTTGCGCCAAACGTGTACCAACCAAGACGATGACCTAACCTTGAACCAGTCTCACTTGACTGTGAAACTCCGCACTCACCAGTGACTATGACACGAAACCGGGACGACAATAGGCAAACAACACACCTAAGAGTGAAGAGGTCGCAAAACGCAATCCAACTAACCCCCGTTACCAATACTAAACCTAGACTGGAGTCCGGAGCAAGTGAGGGAAAGAAGTACTCCCAGTAGACACGGAATCAAGGTCGAACCCACCTTGAAAACCCTTTAAGATGGAACCGAAAAACAGCAGGAAAAAGTTGAGAAAATAAGGAGAGAGAGAAGTCACTACGAGTAACCACCGGAGCACCTAGCGCTGACATTGTGCATGTGGAGATCCAAGTGTGCGGTACATAGTGCTTTAATAACGGGTTACGAACTGCGGAACCAATGGGAGCCGCAGAAGGAAATTACCAGCTACCATAAGAAAGGGGGGCGAGGGAACAAAAGGTGCTAACTACGATGCAGACGACTGCCAACGGCTGTAGCCCCCAGCAATTACTGCGGTAAGCACGTTACGTCTCACACACCTAAGGTATATAAATGGGAACGAAGAAGGAAGATTACTAACTACCCTATGAAAGGAGTGGGTGGTGACAACCGGTATCAATACAGTCAACGATGGCGCAGATGAATCTCCAACTGCCGTAGCCTCCTCAAGAACTACGGAGGACACACTACGTCTCAAAACAAGTAAGGATGAAAATACGTAGTTGCGGATACCACATTGAAGATCAACACCAGCAACCTGAGAACTAGAGAGAGAGAGAGAGAGAGAGAGAGAGAGAGAGAGAGAGAGAGAGAGAGAGAGAGAGAGAGAATCATCTCCAAATTTCAGGATGAAACAATGAAACTCTGGCTCTGCTGTGATATTAGCAAATAAAAACAGGATGAGCGAGAAGACTCCGAAGCAACATCCAAAGAATGAGCAGCTAAAGAAGATTGTGTAAAGACATTATAAGTTTTAACAGAAAAACTGGGCGAGAGAGAAAACTAGACCGACTCTGTTCCCCACGATAATCTGAGAAACATTAGAAAATCAGGAAAATTATCAAGACGTGATCGTGAATATAGTCCGTATTGAAGCTACAGTAATTGACTTGCGTTAATTCTATTTACGATGGGGTTAGTATTTAAAATTGGCACTACATGCAAATAAGTCTTCCTATATCTCTCGTGCAGCTGGCGTAGGCAGCATCGTGCCTCAGACAGCGAGATTGTTGGGTTTACAAATAGAATTTAGGCCAAAGGCCGAGTATTGGGACCTATGAGGTCAGTCAGTGCTGAAGGGAAATTGACAGAAAAGTGTTTGAAAAGGTGTAACAGTACGAAAAACCTCTCTGTTGCACAATGAGTCAAGTGTTAGGAGAGGGTGGAATGGATGAAGATGAAGAATATGAAATCAGGAAAGTAAGATCGGAGAGAGTGGAAGAGAGAGAGAGAGAGAGAGATAGAGAGAGAGAGAGAGAAGGAGAGGAGAGAGACGAGAGAGGAGAGAGAGAGAGAGAGAGAGAGAGAGAGAGAGAGAGAGAGAGAGAGAGAGAGAATTACAAACGTCTAACATCACCTCCGTAAATTGCACCCTCTTCTAAGTTAAAAGGTATTATCTTAATGATAATATACTCGTATAACTGCGTACAGCTATGAACAACCGAACGAGAACTTGTTGCTAATGCGATCGAATCCTATAGCAACATCACTTTATTGTACTGATCCGCGTGCAACAGTAATCGAATCCGATAGCAACATCCGTTATTGTATTCATCCGCGTACGACGGTAATTACTGTGTTCATGTTATAAATGTAGCTGAAGCTGATAAGGCAAAATTGCGTGCATCAGCAACCTGGACAGAAGTCCCAAGCTTTTGTATGAATTCAAACACAGCCGTGGTAAAAGAAAGTAATAGCATGAAAGAGCTCATTACTGTTGTTTTCACACTGACAAAGGATTAATAAAGTGTAAGGTTCGTAATACCTATGAAAACGAGTGAAAACGAACGGAATCGCTAAATTTTACGCCATCTAACCTGAGGGAAAAACTAGCTTCCAATGAGACCTATTAGTCAAATTTTGGCCTTAAATTCCATCGTAAGACGAACAGTATGACTTCGTTCCATAAGTTAAGTATCCAGATATTCATTAATATGCTAACTAGGAACAAAAACATTAGCCGAGACCAAGTGATATGGTTGAATCTGGAGCCAAGGAAACAGACTAGCCGGCATCATTGTCTGTCTAAGCCACGCCTTCTTACAACAGTGCTGTTTGACGACAGCTTGTGTAATTGTAATTTAATTGAAAAGTAATAAATTAATATTTTAAGGTAATTAAATTAACTTTATTAGGTCTAATATTAATTTCAGTTGTCACTGTAATTTGATAATATGACTGGTAATTATTTGTAACTGTAATTGACTCATACATACGAATTCCTTATATCTGACATCTGATTATATGCCACAAGATACCTTATTGACTGTGTTAAATGTCAACATAGTTGAAAACACGTCTCCTTCAAGACGTTTGTACAAACCTGGCATAAGTGAGGAAGAGTTGTTACGTTAGTCACGCTAGCCAATCAGGACAGAATGAGATAGATACGGCGACGCAAACCCGAATTCGTCATCAGCTGATTCCAGCATGAATGACTGCCGAGTTAGTGTTTATACTACACTAATATGATGATACATATAATACAATTATAATGCTTTAGTCGGACAGAATCTGATCTTCATTCTGTTCGATTACATTCATATTGAATTATCCTAACATCGGATTCTCGTTCGTTTCCAATTACACCTGTACTGAATTATCCGAAGTCAGAATGCCTTGAGCCTACAGCGTTAGCCACTATAAAAATCACTCTACCGATATGTAGTGCAGCGAATACTTTAGGCTAGGCTAGGCTACTGTATATGCATATGACATATCATCGTGAACACTAGGCTAGCCGTAATTAATTTTATTCGATTTCTCTACATACTGAATTATCGTAAGCCAATATGCACTGAACTGAGAATTAGTTGATATTAACAATTATTGTATCGTATAAGTATAGGAAAGTAACCTTATAGACGAAGGAGCAGTACTCAACCCTTCAGAACCCGACAGACCCGAAACCAGATCTGAAAGACCAACCATGGCCTAAAAGCTTCTGATGCAAGAAACTCGAAGCAGGAAAAACCCAAAGAGGCTCTAAGGACACTGTCCCTCTATAAACTACTACTTACAATAGAAAACAGACCCGAAGAAGCCTGCACTTCTCTTCCGAAACACTATGTAGCCTATTATCCCTACTCGTCTGTATCTGACCTATTTTTTATCATCCTGAGAACTTACACGTCGGGGGGGGCCGGCAGAACCTGCCACTCGGAGGCTTGTGGTTCTCCATTACCCCCAGCACCCGTTAGGGCTGGTTCTGGAACAGGCAGGGGGGCTGAAAAAGAACGATTACAATCAACTATACTACTAATACCACTATCTCTATTTTGGTTAAATTATTCGTCAGGCTAGAAATATGCTTAACATACTAGATGATGACCTGTCCACTAATTTCTTGAATAACTAACTAATGTTTCCTTGTCTCCTGACCAAGACAAACATCTCTGACTGGTATTGCACTGAACTTTCCTACACGAAATAAAGAAAAGAACGTCGATCATGTGTGAGGGTACTCATCCTACGCTTGAAGGGCGTGCAGAGCCGATGAGCACCCATATATCCAGCAGTAGGAGGCTCAATCATCGTAAAAGGCTTGATCGTCGAACTGTAGATGAAGCAGAAGCAGAGGCGTTTGCAGATGGCGACGACGTTTATTTTCTAACTTATCCATAGCGAGTACAAAGTACTAGCTATCCAAAGTAAAACGGGAGAAAAAAATGTTAATAACAGTCCAAGGTCGTAATCTGTATCCAAAATACGAAAACTCTTTGAGTGGGGTCGGGCTAAATGACCAAAAGTTCGCCTGATGTGGGACTGATCCGCACAGCATGGCGAACAAGAAACAACTGAGGAGAAAGGCCACTGGTGGCCGGTATTTGCGGCACCGTTGCCAACGGTAACACAGGTAACTCATTTGACTAGATTTTACCTGCAGCGTTGGTAACGCTGACAGTTAAAATTACCCACTTAGTGGGTAAATATGTGGGGATATAGTTTGGGCTGGTCAGTGACCAGGGCTAATTCAGGTGTTTAGGGAGTGTATTGCAATATTCATTTTTCTAGTTTCTTGCCATTGAAAACAAGTCCCTTCCCTTTTCTCAGGAATCAAAATGCTAACATTTCCTAATGGTCCATGCCTCCCAAGAACCCTGAAATATCTTTGTTGTTTCTTTTAATCATCTTACATATATACTAGGTGAAATCTGGGGATTATATATTTCCTATATGTCCTTGTAGAATGCAGCACCTTACCCCAAAAAAGACTTCAGTAAGTTCAATACCAAAAATTATGCATGAAAAAGTCTTTGTATTTTATTAAGAACAATCATTAGAGATACCATAACTTGTCATTTATTAAGAATCAGTAAAAGGGAGACATTATTAGATGTCTTCTTGCAATGTCCTGAAATGACTAACGATACAAGCATTACACAATTATACAGATTGAATACTATAACATGAAACAGACTCGAAAAATCTTACCAAATGATTCCCAAAACAGGTGGTGGTAATCGTGACTGAAGAAAGAATCCTTTTGCCTGGTCACCACTAATGAACCCATTTGTGGGTCGAATAGTGTTAAACTGTTCTTCATGTTTGGTTCGTTCACCGGGCGTCACCACCCAAGGGTCAGCCATCTGAAGATGCAAAGCAAACTCTTAATAATGAACAAGCTTGTTTACCATAATACATAAACCTACTAATATCATGACTTTACTCCAGATTAAACAAAGGCCCTGTCAATTTCAAGACATTTATTATCACTGGTCATTCCCAATGTAGTAATATTGCTTATTACATGGGCAACAAGGTTCAAAATCTTATGATCCTAGTAAAAAACCATGTCAAAACAATACTATATGAATGCAGCTGTCACTCACCCTTCATCAGGATCATGATCAAAATTCAAAATAAAATAAGTAGTATGCAAACATTACTAGCTATTCCTCATAAACAAAATAAAACATCTCCTCTGTTGAGTAACATACTGAACTTATGTCATCATAGGGGATCTCCTCATAGGATGTCTCCTGTATTTGCAACTTAGCAAGTATCTGCATAGAGCATCTTATCATAGGACATCCCCTGAGGTTATCCTATCATCTCCTCTGTCTACTTGGGGATGACCCATATTAGACCTCTTCGCTACATGGTTCAACAGAAAGCTAGAGGTATACTGTTCAGTGGTCCTGTGATGGGCTGAATGCAGGGTATAAATGTGATTGATTTTTTTTTATTTACTTTTTTTTGTCTATGCTGTGTTGTTTATGAATGTGTTGTTGAGGGATTAATCACTTTCCTTTTTTCTTTTTTTACTTGCAGTTTGTGTGAAGAGATTGTTGCTCCCCTTCAATCCAGAGTGTAGGTGAATTGAAATTTAGGATTACAAGAGGACAATTACTGTAAAAGAGGTATTAAAAAACAGAGGAAGTGATAAAACAAGGAAGTGTTAAGGAACATAGGGAGAAAAGTAAATGCTGCTAGACTGGAGAGTACAAAATCCAATTCTTAAGGTAGTCCAGTGCAATAAAAGGAATTAAAAGAATAAAATAGACAAGAGAAATACTACAGGAAAACTGCACCAAGTTTGAAATTCTCAAGTTCCAATACTTGAACTTCATAACTAGGAAGACCATTTCATAATTTGGTCACAGCTAAAATAAAATTTCTAGAATTTTCTAGTACTGAAGTTCAAGAGAACAGGCAAGACTCTCACAATCAACTACATTGTCTATAAGGTGGATGTTATGGTCTAGGAATATCTGAATGTTAAGGATAACCAGAATTATGAAAAATTTTATATCTAAAAAATTTAAACAAGCCAATAAAATAATTCTACAAGAAATCTACACTTAGCTTGGAAATAAAAACTGAGAAAACTGAAGATTTTCATCAATATCAGGTAATCAAACCAGGGGACAAAATTCAAAACTAGGCAGACTAAAAGGATGCAAAATTTCCTCAGGATGGACAAGCATCCAAAATTTTATCTTGAACGATTTTCTCAGTGCTATACTGGACAGACATTTTACGAAAGTCAAGAGACAGACTGGATATGTTACACGCAAATTAAACACAGAATTTTTGCCAGAATTTGGATAAGGTTCACAGAATTAAAGAAATGCTGTCAGGGGAAAAGATCTTGATGAAGAATGATCTACAGGTTACATCCACCATGTTTCTTTCAGTTAGCCATGTCATTCAAGGTTTTAAAAACTGTCATTTATCACAGGAGGAATTTGACATTATAATCGGCTGTATGCTAACTTAGTTTTAGTTTAGCCTTACCTAAGCGCTTAAGCTTCAAAGTAGAATAACTAAAACTTTGCCCAGTTAATAATTAGGTTGTCTACACTGTAAACAGACTTCAGGTACAGTAGTTAATGTTCACCTAAGCTAGCCTAGCCTGGTTGATTTATCTTGGCATTAAATTTAAGTGCCCATTAGCTACCTCTGACAACTTAGCATATAAGTTCACCCTGTGGTAGGGGTGTAAGAATATGTACTACCACCGAAGGTCTTGCATGTCGTAAAAGGCGACTAAAAGGACACCTGCTGCCTTGCAGTCTTACTTTTTAAGTAAATGGCTAGGCCCACTGCCAATAGCTGTGGAAACTGCTGCCTTGCAGTCTTACTTTTTAGTAAAAGGCTAGGCCCACTGCCAGTAACTGTGGAAACTGCTGCCTTGCAGGTGGACTTTTTAGTCAAAGGCGAGGCCCACCGCCAATAACTGTGGTTGATGACAACAAGGGCATACGGTTGTAAAAACCCCTATGCCAAACATAATAAACCATGCCTGATGTTGTAAGGAAAGGTGCATCAGGCAACCAACCCCTTGAAATGAAAAAATCCCAGCCAAGAATTAAAACATGAAAAGCAGTCCAAAAAGGGGTCAATTTAAATATTAAGGGGCACTATCCTAACCTAAAACACCTACCTAACCTATAACTTAATTGGTTATTTCCTAGCTTGGATCGGTGAAACTTAGTGTCCTTGAATACAGAATCTATAAAATGACACCTTTTTCTACGGAGTCCTTGAGTGAAATACGATTTATCACAACGAAATAAGAACCTGTTTATATCAACTCCAAACACACACAATTACACAAAGCACAATGTTTCCCAAGTAAAATTACCCCTAAGTCTTGACAGTATTTAATTAACTTTTCAGTGTTATAACAGTAAAGAAAAAAGAAATCACAAAAAGTTATTACACTGCTTTCACATCGAACAGGTTAAGTTTTCAGGTAAGTTTTCTCCAGGGACAGTTACACTTACAGAAGCTACTGTCATGATGACGAAGAACAAAATAGCCGTGAGTAAAAATTTTCTGTATTCATTGTGTAAGAATGGATCATAGAGAAATAGGAGAGTAAAGAGATGTAGCCTGTACGTATTGCATTCGTCACTTTTTTATTTATTTGTTTTTAGTCATTGCATGCGTGCGCAGATACAGACGTCTTAGTTTTTTTTTCTTGAGTTTTTACATATTAGAGTGACTTTTTTTGAACTAATAAGCATTTCCCCACTTAACCCTTAAACGCCGAAGCGGTATTTTAAAAATCGTCTCCCGTATGCCGGCGGCGTTTGCAAGTGAGCACCGAAGAGGAAAAATTTTTTTTTTCAAAAAATCACAGCACGCTTAGTTTTTAAGATTAAGAGTTCAAATTTGGCTCCTTTTTTTGTCATTGCCTAAAGTTTAGTATGCAACCATCAGAAATGAAAAAAAATATTATCATATATAAATATTGGGATATATGACAGCGCAAAAACAAAATTTCATATATAATTGTATACAAATCGCGCTGTAAGCAAAACAGTGAAAGCTAACGACTTAATTTTTTTTTGTTGTACTGTACACTTATTAGGGCTTGTGCCTAGTATGATAAGGCGCCCTATGAGGTAATGTTAGACTTGCGATAATCTTAAGCTAAGTCGGTTGGTATTGCACTTCCATCTTCAATGGAGTGTCTGGGGTTTTGTAGATCACTTACGAAGTCGGTATTATCTTCTTGGTTACGACGATGATGTGTTAAACTCATGGTGAGGAGGTTCTTGTAGAAAACACGAAATATAAAAATATATGTATTCTTCTGAAGTTTTACATGCTGAAGATCAGATATGATTGTTCAAGTCTTCTAATAACGATAGCTTGATCGCTTTTGCCAATGATGATGGCTAATCCTATTCCTCTACATGATAAAGCTTAGGTAAAGAGGTACAGGTCTTCTAATGACGATAGCTAACTCTGTTCTCCCTGTCTACCATCTCTGTTACAAGTTATGAAGGAACAGACAGTAGTTCGAACATATGAACATACATACAAATGACATAGTTACATACGAACACACAATCAAATGAGACACGCTACAGATCACGTAGGCCGTTTGAATTATAGGTCGGGGTAGTTGTCTCAAGCAGGGAGCTTGGACTAATGTTTATAAACAATTGAATGACTACAGGTGACGGCATGTTATCTTAGCCTACATACTTATTGTATACGTCATCTTTAGCGTCTCTAGTCTGATCACATTCCTGCAAGCAATCTTTTATATATATGGACTAACATTCCATATTATTATTATGTAAACACTTACATCAGCTCGGTCAGCTACCAAAACCAACTACTGAATATTACTCAAACTTGACTTGCATTTGACTTATAGGAGTGTGATACAGACACTATGTGAATATATATATATATATATATAGTAAATAAAAATTCATGGTGTACATGAATTGATTCAAGTAATAAAATATAAAACAATGATATTGGTAAATAATAGTGATCACGTGATATATAATGATACAGTTTTTTCACTTCATCTCATTAAGATACATATGCAACAGAAAATACTAATGTACTCTGATAATTGCATAGAATGAAGATTAACATGATAAAAATCATATTTTAACTGATAAAAAAGTTCATATATGAATTGATAAAATTATTAATGTTTATGCTGATTGATTCGTTGATTTTTATGCTAAATGTTATATATCTGATTCATTAATCAATATACTAACTCATATATAACTGCAGATATTGGTAAGATAAAAGGTAACAGATTGATTATAGGCTACCTGATTTTTTTATACATATGTATATGGATTCATATAATTATGATTAATATATGTGCACTTTAAATAGATTCCTATTGCGTACACGCAAAGATATATTTCGATTCCGTTATTTATGATCATTTACATATAGATTCCTAGTGCGTACACGCAAAAAATATATTTCGATTCTGTTATTTATGATCATTTATATATATAGGATACATGACCGAGGTTATACTACTTCACATTTAACTAGCGTTCGAACAACTTTTCGTCCATTACACAGTTCCAGACAACCACCTATAGCCCAATGAAACGGCCTATTTCACAGGGTTAAAACAAGGGGAAAATTTGCCTGGGCGGGTCCAACGTTCTATTTTTGCGCTCATACTTATTCTCTGCATCCTAAGCTACACGATTACGTTGCGATGAATAAAAAAAACATCCCCAGCACGAGTCCTTCGCCAGCAAAGTAGAGTTGAATATCCTTCGGGTCGTAATTGTCGGAAGTATGTCCCTTTTTGTAGTCGATTTCCGACAGTAGCCGGAGCGTTCCGCATTAAAACGAGATTAACGACGAGATACGGTGTCGGTCGAAGAAGTCCATGAAATTCCTTTCACATTGTAGGCGGTTGTTACTCGACTGTAGTCGTCCGCTGCGACGAACGATTTTTTGAAGTTGCGATGTGAAACTCTCGTACTGCAGGATACTGTAACCAGGTTCCATTAATCAGCCTGCAAGTGAAATTATACTTGTCACAAGGGCAAAGTAAATTCAGACGACATCCAAATACAGGGGAGGGAAGAGAGCCATTTAGACCAGACTTAACCCACATGAATTCGCCGATATTTTGGAATTCAAAAGAGTCCGCTGTACAAACTTTTTTATCCATGGCATTAACAATGAGTGAACCTATCCAGGTCTATGATGACTGTAAAAATATCCATAATTATAAAAAATAAACAGATATTCAATACGAATCCCAAAGAAAATTCGATATTACTGGTAGTAAGTTACTAGACAAAGAAGTGTGAAACGGAGCTATTTGTAAGATTGCCAGGCAACATAAGAGTCAAAGAGAAGATTAATCATGATTCTGTATTTCTCTATGCTAACTGAAATTAAGTTGTGATAAAAATCTGATCCTATGTGCCCTAACAAAAGTTTCATATTCAATTTTCTCGCGCGCATCCTCTGAGGTTAATTTAAAAAACTTTATTAATAGGTAGGAGATGCAACGAAAAAAAACCCACTATGTAACTAATTTCTAAATAAACTTGGGGTTTTTCAAGAAAATGTGACATTTTCCCATGAATGTTTTACTTGAATTGTAATAGGCTAATGTTGCAAGTAAATATTTCACATATATATCTTGATACTTCTAAATGTCTATGAGGTTCAGAAAAAATTAATTCATTTTGATGTTATAGAAATTCTATTTCCTTATTTTGTTTATTAATTTTAAAATGATTGCAACTCCTTAGCTAAAGTTGCATTGCGCACACCGATAGACACTTGTACCTAACGTCTGCCTTGCCCATGAGAAGTTCGGGCTAAGCATTCCTTTCTCCAGTCAATCTGTTTTGCAAGCAGAGACGACACACAGATGAAGCCTGTGTAAGCAGATTATTGAGGTTAAAAGGAACAAATGCTGATACGGCAATGATGACGTCATCACTTGGCAGGAGATTGCTCTCAGCCAGCTAAGAGTTACGTTACTTGCTGTAATAAATACGACTTTAGGATAAATTTTTTTTTTGTTTTTAATACTCGACCCACATGAGAAGAATGTCTGAAAAAAAAAAACAGTACCAAAATTGAACAATATATTAGTTTCATGTTGGAAATCTGCATAATTGTAATTATGTTAAATTAAATATTCCTTATTCAAACTAATGAAAAAGGTTTCCATACAAATTCTATATATATTATTAGCCCTGTATAAGATTCATATAGGATTATTCCATAGATAACATTTTCACTTCTAGACTTCCTGACTTTAAAATCTCTTTATTCTATTTTATTTATTTATTTATTTATTATTATTTTTTTTTTCATTGACTACGAATATAAATCACCAGGACAGACAATATGTAAGTAGGTTTTGATATGTGTTTGAACTTTTAGCTTATTTGTCATTACTAAAGCGTTAAGTTTGAGTTCAACTCTTTACGCATATATTTATTTGGATATTTAATTAACCTACGTTTTGCTTATTGATTTTATTGTGATTCCTTTTTTATTATAATTTGTAACCCTTCCGACTTCTTACGGAGTGTATTATATTGACTCCACTTGTATCCAAATATTTATTTTTTTTTTTTTATATTTATTTATTTATATATTTTTTTATATATATTTGATAAATTAATGGTTGGTTTGAATATGTGGAAAAGTGTTCTAGCGGCGTACCGTATAAGGCTACTTGCGGCATCAATTCTATAGATACAAGATATAAATGATAAAGGTATTTAAAACCACGAGAACCGCTATAATCCAGTTCGGATCCAATATCACGAGTTGTAACTCGTAAGACATTGACACTTCCTATTTAATTATCCGTTATTCTACCAAACCGAT
Source organism: Macrobrachium nipponense (assembly GCF_015104395.2). Classification (NCBI taxonomy): domain Eukaryota; kingdom Metazoa; phylum Arthropoda; class Malacostraca; order Decapoda; family Palaemonidae; genus Macrobrachium; species Macrobrachium nipponense. The sequence continues at coordinate 85,102,657 of NC_087203.1, read as the reverse complement.
TGACTCTGGGTGATAAAATATATTATTGGTTTTCTTAATGGAAATGAATTCACACAACATGTTAAGGAGATTATTATTGATTTACACCACCCGAGTCACATTATCATGTGTTGAATTCCATGTTTACTGATTTAGCACTCATAAATATTCCTAACGCAATCAATTGCGGTGTTTGTTTTTAGTGCTATTAATTCTATATAACGTGTCAAGGAACTATTGACACTAAGAAGTGTTTATTCCCTCTGTCAGACTCGTAATTCTGTTAATAATACGTATATTCTTTCAAGGATTGATTTGGCACAGGATAGGCTCCTAAACTGACAGGTTTCTTAGTGTATCCCTTGTTTTCATGACACGTGTTACAATTAGTTATGTGCTTTTTATATCTGTAAGCATTGTAGGCCAGTAAAATAGTGATTTGGCTTTCTGTGACATAGTAGGGAACCCTGGATGACGGAATGCAACCAGTTTATGACGATTGGTATGAAGAGATTATTACTACTACCTGGTCGTTAGTCACCTGCTGTGTTCTTCGGGTTTTCCTCGTCACGGACCTACATATAATACTACATTTGATTACATAATTCGGATACACATACTTTAAATATACTTTTGCTTTAGGGTTTCTGCTCGCAAGTGTTTATTGTTTTTGCTTAGCCGCTGACCCTGTTTCGTTCGAAAAATGTTTATTGGTTTTGCTTAGCTGCTGACCTTGTTTCCGTTCGAAGTGTTTATTGTTTGGTGTTTATTGTTTTGCTTATCACTGTTGACACTTGCTTTGTTCAGTTTGTAACAGTTCTGCGCTCCAACCCAGATATTCAATGCTCGCGATCTCTTGGGTTAAGGAATTTTCTTGTTTAGATACGGTTTTAACAATAGGCACGGATGTTTCTATATCTTTTAGTCCAATTAATGGTTCCTTGCTGTATGTGCGGGATTGCGGGATAATGCGTCAGCTATGATATTTGCTTTCCCAGGTAGATATCTTATCTTGGCTCCAAAGACCTGAATGATCATTTGTCACCGAGTTCCTTTTGGACTGTGATTAAAGCCTTTGAAAAACTCGGTAAAGGACTCATGTTCAGTAAAGACTTTATCAGGATAGCCATAGATTATGAACTTAAAATGTACTAGTGTTAAAGATACCTAGCCCTTCCTTGCCTATTACTGCATATTTACTTTCAAAGGGCTTTAGTTTACGTGAATAAAAAGCTATAGGAAAGAACTGTTTATCATATTACTGAAGTAGTACCCCCCTACCCTTGGTCTGAGGCGTCTGTTGCAATAAAAAAAAAATTCCTTTAGTTTAAATCAGGGGATTTTTAAGTTAGGTGAGCTGCATTATGTCGCTTTTAAGATATCGAACGCCTGTTGATGCTTTTTAGACCATAATAAATCTATGCTCTTCTTCGTAAGATCTGTTAAAGGAGCTGTCATGATTGAAGAGTTACATATTTACATACGATTGTAATACCCACTACAGCGCCAAAGTGCTGTATCCCCCTTTTACGTTAATAGGTACCGGAAAGTTATGAATAGCCGACACCTTACCATGGACTACTTTAAGACCTTGACTAGACACATAAAACCTAAATAAACATGTTCGGTTTTTAAAAACTCACATTTAGATATTTTACTCTGAGATTATTTGTCTTTGTCTCTGTAGCACTAGCTCTAGTTTATGTGAATGTACTTCTAAGGTATTAGAAAAGATTATAAGACCAACCAATAGGCATGTAGGGTATCCCCTAAAAGTCTCCAAACACTATATTGTAATTGGGGCGCAACGTAAGCCGGAGGCATACGTAAAAATTGATAATGTCCCCTGAGTGTGCTGAAAACGGTGTATGAGGTACAATCACTTAGGTAATGGTATCTGGTAAAAGCCTTTAAGTAAGTCCAAGTTGGTGAAAAAAAAAAAAATTATTCTAACCTAACAGAGATAAGATGTCTTCGGTACATCGCACTGGAAACTATCGGGAGTCGTTTCCTTGTTTAAGCGACAGAAGTCTACGCAGATACGCCAAGTCCGATCTTTTATGACATGACGTTTGAGGGAAAAATTATATGGGCTTATTTGATTTCCTAATGGCTCCTATTACTAACATTTTTCAACTTCGTCATTTATCTCTATTTTGAAATTTCATTGAGAGTCTACACGAAGGTACGTATATAGCTTTATGTTTGTCCTTAGACCGTATTTTGTGTTAAATTACATCCGTTTTTTCCCAGAGATCACTCGCTAGTGGAGAAACTTCCTGGTATTCAGATAAAAGATAAAAAAAATTTCTGCTGAATCACCTCTGCTTGAATGACTTTACGGATATTACTTTAGATAGATTAACAGAGAGATTCATCCACGACTGATTGGGCGGGATTAAAAGTTAGCAACAATAAAAAAATGCGATATTTATCACTTCCGTATCCACGATATGTATACGTTTGTGGATCACTAGATTAACTTGTTGCTGTGTCAACCGTGTCTAGGGCTTTGTTCGCGGAAATCGTTATATTTCAGAGTGTCGGGAAGGATTAAAATTTCATTTCCCAGCAAAGTCTTTTTACACGCACTAAGACATTCGAGGGTGCATGTTTCTCGAGATTTTGCGTGCAAACTACGACTGCAGTTGTGGGAGAATTCTGTTGGGTCATTTGAACAATGTTACGATTTATGAGACAAATGTATAGTTCCTTTATATAAGTTATTATTTGATTAACTGTCTCATTTTTGTTCAAACGGATTTTAATATGTTTGAAGGTTTATAGGATTTTCCTTTGATAAACACGCCTTATTTTGCAGGATGTAAGATAATATTTTGTATACCCCTAGATGAATCTTACAATTACACTAGATACAGATCAATGTTTTTTATAACTATAGAGGTATCTGTAAACGCTCGCTTATCCGGACTTCTCATTAGGGAAGTTCGAACAACAGACGGTGAGTCCGTAAATACAGGATATTACGTGTACTAAAGGAATAAAACAAGATATTCTAATTTTTACGGCGCGTACAGTTGGGCTTTATCCACCACTACTTATAATAACTTACGTATTAAAAAAAAAACGAAAACCTGCTCTGATTACTTTATACGGTCGTGTGTTTCATAGGAAAAATCCTTTTTAATTCAAAAAGATATTGGCATGTATGAACCAACATCGCTTTTCCCCACTCTGCTAGAGTCGCTTATTGTGTGGAATTTGCTATGCTTTGAACACTTCGGCAGCTTTGACTAACCTTGACCGCTTAAACTAGGTGACACAGTAACCGAGTTTGCTTGTTTGATTCTGAAAGGCTACCGTTTCTATTTCTTTTTGTAATAATTAGGATCCTTCTCTTTATTACCATCGGCAACGTATTGTGTGTTTTTAGCATTATGTTGCTGGTTACGTATAAAGCAATGAATGACGAATTATTAGGAACTGAGCGATTACTAATAAGACAAGTTATCACTACTGCATTCAATATTAACTGTTTGTACTTCATTCTTTGCTAAAATTTGAAATAGTGAGGGATCCTGGTCAGCGCATTTAGCCTGATGAAAGTTTTTTTACAGACATGTTATTCCTTGCAATCCAGCCATATTTTTAAAGTTAAGTTGAGTCATTGAGGTTCGATATTTTATATAACTCAAAAACTCAAGGCTAAAACTGCGATCGGGACTTTGCAAAGGAGCATTTATTGTCATGACCCGAAATAGTGTTACCTCTAATTTATATAGATTTGTACGGGTGTTCCACTTGTTTTTTGTGTGTTTTTCTAATCACTACGGTGCTTAACGACCCTATCCATGCATCTGTATAAATACAGACGTCCACTGCGTAAAACACATATTCACTGTTTAATATGATTTGTTACGTAAGGGATTAATAATCAACCCAAAATGATAAAATTAACATAGCATATGATTATGATATTTCAGTAGAACTTCTGGAAACAGACACTCAAAGATAAAAACTCGCAGTAGCAATATCTCAATGATGTAGATAATTTCTGTAAAAAAAATAAGATTAAGAATGTCTCGTAACTTCAGCCACAGGAATAACGAAATTCGACCTGCAAAGGAAACACTCAAAGTTACTCCAAATGAATAAAAAATGTACTTAGCTTGCTTTTGTGGGAAGTCACGGTGTTCCGATAACAGACACGGCCTTGGTCCTCCTTCTCTATTTAGCGGATGACCTGGTTTTTTTTTTTTTGGCTTGAGTTTCCCCCGTGCGCGTTGTTGGGATGATTCGAGCCCTTGAAAATCCGATGCCGCAGACGCGTTCGGTTTGTTTCTTGCAGTGCCGGAAACGCTCACTAACGATGTTTTCTTGAATGATTCTAATGAGAGACGAAGCTTCCGTTGCCGTAGGAAAAAGACACGTCGGTTTTGTTTCTTGAAGTTATTCACTAAACAATGATATAAGTTGCTTGAAGAATCTGTTGCTTTCGTCGTCGTTGAAGAGTTCTTATTGTTTTCTGAAGTCGCTCACTAACGATGATACTAGGTTGCTTGAAGAATCTGCTGCTTCCGTCCGGTCGTTGATTTCTTATGATACATGATTTATTATTCTGGTTTTCTTCGTAGGACGTTGTAGAGTTCTTCTGGTATGCTGGCCACCAATATTAGGGCTTGTGCCTAGTATGATAAGGCGCCCTATGAGTAATGTTAGACTTGCGATAATCTTAAGCTAAGTCGGTTGGTATTGCACTTCCATCTTCAATGGAGTGTCTGGGGTTTTGTAGATCACTTACGAAGTCGGTATATCTTTTTGGTTACGACGATGATGTGTTAAACTCATGGTGAGGAGGTTCTTGTAGAAAACACGAAATATAAAAATATATGTATTCTTCTGAAGTTTTACATGCTGAAGATCAGATATGATTGTACAAGTCTTCTAATAACGATAGCTTGATCGCTTCTGCCAATGATGATGGCTAATCCTATTCCTCTACATGATAAAGCTTAGGTAAAGAGGTACAGGTCTTCTAATGACGATAGCTAACTCGTTCTCCCTGTCTACCATCTCTGTTACAAGTTTATGAAGGAACAGACAGTAGTTCGAACATATGAACATACATACAAATGACATAGTTACATACGAACACACAATCAAATGAGACACGCTACAGATCACGTAGGCCGTTTGAATTATAGGTCGGGGTAGTTGTCTCAAGCAGGGAGCTTGGACTAATGTTTATAAACAATTGAATGACTACAGGTGACGGCATGTTATCTTAGCCTACATACTTATTGTATACGTCATCTTAGCGTCTCTAGTTCTGATCACATTCCTGCAAGCAATCTTTTATATATATGGACTAACATTCCATATTATTATTATGTAAACACTTACACACTAACTGCGATCATTTTTGGTATAATAACACATGTAAAACGATCAAGGGAACACAGAGAAAACAGTACCACAAAATGATGCATGAATTCATAACGGGCGGACATAAAAAAAAGCGGTTTTCAAAATTTCACCATAAATCAAAATATTGTGCTAGAGACTTCCCGTTTGTTGCAAAATGAAGGTAATTGATTGAATATTACTAGACTGTAAGTGTTGTAGCTTACAATTGCAGTTTTCGACCATTTCGGTCGAGTTAAAGTTGACCGAAAGACAAATTTTTTCTATTTATCGTTATTTATAGAAATATTTCAAAGCTGATAAAAGCTACAACCATAGGTGTTTTAGTTGTATTCTACATGAAATTGCGCACATTTTATCATATATAAAAATTTATGTAATGGCTAATTTAAAATGGTGCAAACATTACGACAATCGGACGAAAAAATTTATGATTTTTTCGGAAGAGTTACTGTGCGGACGTAAGGAAAAAGTTTATTTCATAAATTCACCATAAATCAAAATATTGTGCTAGAGACTTCCAATTTGTTGCAAAATAAAGGTAAATGATTGAATATTACTAGAATGTAATAGTTTTAGCTTACAATTGTGTTTTTCAACCATTTCGGTCGAGTTAAAGTTGACCGAAGGTTGAAATTTTGGCACTTATCGTTATTTAAATGAAAATATTTCAAAACTGATAAAATCTACAACCATGGATTGTTTTTTGTTGTATTCTACATGAAATTGCGCACATTTTCATACATAAAATGATATTGTCATGTTACAATAAAGTTTTATACATACTTACCTGACAGATATATACTTAGCTATAGACTCCGTCGTCTCCGACAGAATTTCAAATTTCGCGGCACACGCTACCGGTAGGTCAGGTGATCTACCGCCCTGCCCTGGGTGGCAGGACTAGGAACCATTCCCGTTTTCTAATCAGAATTCTTCTCTTCCACCTGTCTCCTGCGGGGAGGCTGGGTGGGCCATTAATAATCGTATATATCTGTCAGGTAAGTATGTATAAAACTTTATTGTAACATGACAATATCATTTTGATACATTCAACTTCCCTGCCAGATATATACTTAGCTGATTAGCACCCATTGGTGGTGGGTAAGAGACAGCTAACTACTGAAATAGACAGGTAAACAACATATGTTGTAGGTATTAATAAACCTTGGTTCCTACCTTATTAGGCTGAAGACTTCGCGGCTACTGCCTTGGAGTCTGCTTAGCCTCAAGAGCCTCAGCGAGATATTGATCTATGGCTAAGAGTTCTTGTGGGTCTGCCAATGGGGTCTTATCCACTTACTCGGCAGAGCCTAAAGGCCTTTGTTCATTGGGTGCTATTCCACTAACATGACAATACACCTTGTTCAACGAGCACAACACCGATCCCGATCACCTGATCCTAACATCCATGTTAGTTCTAAGATTGCAAGGAGTTATCCCCGAACTCCTTACAAACAACCAAAAACTCGAAACATAATTACACTTTCATTTTTACAAAATATACAAAAAAAAAATTTTGTACTCCCCGACTAGCCATGACACTACCAGCAATGACACTATGCTCCCGTGCGACATCAGTGAGCTTGCTAATAGAAAACCAAGCACATATCTGACAAGAGGGTTTATGTAGATTAAACCACAAATTTAAGGATCAGTCTTTGCTCCAAGACCCAGCACTGTATCTGCTGATACAAATGGACCTAGCGAGAAGCACTTCTCATAGGTCACTCTCACATCCTTCAGATAATGAGATGCAAACACTGAATTGCACCTCCAATATGTAGTCTCAATGATATTTTTTAGAGACATATTCTTTTGGAACGCCAAGGACGTTGCTACTGCTCTCACCTCATGGGTCTTGACCTTTAGAAGACCGAAGGATTCCTCCGAGCAGTTCTTGTGAGCGTCCGTAATTACGCTTCTCACAAAGAAAGCCAAGGCGTTCTTGGACATGAGTCTTTTGGGGTTCTTCACCGCACACCAAAGACCTTGTTGACAAGCTCCATCTGTCTCTTCCTCTCTAAATAATATTTAAGAGCTCTCACTGGACAGAGAGACCTCTCTATCTCTCTGCCTACGAGGTTAGATAGGCCTTTTACCTCAAAACTTCTGGGCCACGGTTTTGACGGGTTTTCGTTCTTTGCCAGAAACATTGTCTGGAAAGAACAGATGGCAGCATCTCCTTGAACCCCACTGTGGAATCTAGAGCGTGCAATTCGCTCGTCCTCTTGGCTGTAGCGAGAGACACAGGAATAAGCATTTCCTAGTGACGTCGCGGAAGGAAGCCAGATGTAAAGGCTCGAATTTATCCGATGAAAGGAATTTCAGTACCACGTCTAGATTCCAACTAGGTGTTCTAGGAGTAGCTGCCTTTGAAGTTTCAAAGGATCTAATTAGATCGTGTAGATCTTTGTTGCTTGCAATATCTAACCCTCGATTCCTAAATACTGAAGACAGCATGCTTCTGTATCCTTTTATTGTTGAGACAGAAAGGTGTGATTCCTCTCTCAGAAAGAGGAGGAAATCGGCAATATTCACTATAGAGGTACTGGAGGAGGACAGCTTCTGACTCTTACACCACCTCCTAAAGACTTCCCACTTTGATTGGTATACTCTTCTCGTCGAAGCTCTGCGGGCTCTAGCGATAGAGCCCGCAGCCTTGCGAGAAAAGCCCCTCGCTCTGACAAGTCTTTCGATAGTCGAAAGGCAGTCAGAGCGAGGACCTGGGAGGTTGTTGATGAAACCTCTCGAAGTGGGGTTGTCTGAGTAGATCTGGTCTGTTTGGAAGAGATCTAGGGAAGTCCACTATCCACTCCCAGTACCTCTGTGAACCATTCCTGGGCTGGCCAAAATGGGGCTATTAGCGTCAACTTCGTGTTCTTCGAAGCTACGAACTTCCTGAGCACTTCCCCCAGGATCTTGAACGGGGGAAAGGCGTATGCGTCCACACCCGACCAATCCAGGAGAAATGCGTCTATTGCGAAGGCTCTCGGATCTTCCACTAGAGAGCAAAAGATCTCTATTCTTTTGGAGAGGAACGTCGCAAACAGGTCTATGTGAGGTCTCCCACAGGGACCAAAGACTTCGACACACTTCTTCGTGTAGAGTCCATTCTGTGGGAAGGACCTGATTCCTCCTGCTCAGTCTGTCCACTCTCACATTCTTGATGCCTTGAACAAATCTTGTGAGGAGAGTTATGCCTCTTTCTTCTGTCCAGGTTAACAGGTGTCTTGTTAACTGAAAGAGGGAGAAAGAGTGCGTGCCTCCTTGCTTGCGTATGTAAGCCAGAGCCGTGGTGTTGTCCGAGTTTATCTGTATCACCTCGCCTCGACTATCTCTTCGAAGAACTTTAAGGCTAGGTGTATGGCCACTAGTTCCTTGCAATTGATGTGCCAGGACACCTGTTCCTTTGTCCAGGTGCCTGACACCTCCCTTGCTCCTAACGTCGCTCCCCATCCCGACTCCGAAGCGTCGGCATATAACACTTGGTCTGGGTTCTGCAGGGCAAGCGATACGCCTTCGTTCTTTTGAAGAGGAAGGATCCACCACTTCAAATGATCCTTTACCTCTTGTGGAAGCGGGAAGATGTCCGAGAGTTGTCCCGTCTTCCAACTCCACACCCCTTTCAGGAAAAACTGAAGAGGGCGAAGGTGAAGCCTCCCCAGAGAGAAGAACTTTTCTAGTGAGGACAGGGTCCCTAAGAGGCTCAGATAATCCCTCGCTGAACTGTTCTTTTTCTCTAAGAAGCTCGAGATTTTCGACAAACCTCGAGTGATTCTTTCTCGCGAAGGAAATACTCGAAAACCCTGAGAATCCATCTGAATCCCCAGATAGACCAAGCTCTGGCTGGGGATCAGCTGCGACTTCTCGAGGTTCACGAGTAATCCCAGCGATTCTATCATGTTCCATTGTTACTGATAAGTCCTCCAAGCACTGAATCTCCGACTTGGCCCTGATCAGCCAGTCGTCCAAGTAGAGGGAGATGTTTATTCCCTCTAGGTGAAGCCATCTTGCCACATTCGCCATCAGGTTGGTGAATACTTGCGGAGCTGTAGACAGACCGAAGCACAGAGCCCTGAATTGAAAGATCTTGTCTCCTATTACAAAACGAAGATATTTCTTTGACAAATGGTGAATGGGAACGTGGAAATATGCGTCTTGCAAGTCCAGAGAGACCATCCAATCTCCTGGACGAAGAGCCGACATTACTGAGGCGGACGTTTCCATGCGAAACTTCTTTTTTCTCGAACAAAGCGATTCAGAGCGCTTACGTCCAGAACTGGTCTCCACCCCCCCGATGCCTTTGGTACTAGAAAAAGGCGATTGTAAAATCCCGGGGAGTGTGGATCCTGCACAAGTTCGATGGCCTCTTTTTCCCACATTTGTTCCACCATTTGAAGGAGAGTCTTTCTCATTACCGGGTCTCTGTACCTCGCTGACAGTTCCCGAGGCGTAGATGTTAGGGGAGGGCTGTTCTCGAAGGGGATTACATATCCCTTCTTTAGGACCGACACTGACCAAGGGTCGGCTCCCCTTTTTGCCCATACTCCTGCAAAGTTCAGGAGTCTGGCGCCCACTGGTGCTTGAAGGAGCAACAAGTCATTTGGATTTCTTGAAGGGCCTAAAGGAAGACCTTCCTCTCTTATCAGAGCTCTTCTTTCTGGCAGGGGGACGAGCCGCTGTACCTCCACGAAAGGCTGCTGAGGAGGACGAGAGTCCTTCTTAATCGCCGACACTACAGGGCGTCCTTTCTTGGACGTTTGTGTTAGTAGTCTTGTGTCGCCTTCTCAGTTAGCGAGCGAGATATATCCTTCACTAACTGAGAAGGAAACAGATGATCCGATAGAGGGGCGAACAATAAACAGCATCCTCTGGCTCGGAGAAACCCTTCGATAATAGGGATCCATATACTGATCTCTTTTTCAGGAGACCAGCACCAAAAAGGGAAGCCACTTCACCCGAAACCGTCCTGTACTGCCTTGTCCATGCAAGACAGGACGCTATGGAGAATCTCTGGGTTTTTAAGAAACTCCGGATCTTTAGATTTGTTGGCCAGAACTCCGAGTGACCAATCCAGAAAGTTGAACACCTCTAAGTGACAAAAGTCCCTTTAGAAAGTGGTTCAACTCTGAAGTGCTCCACGTCGCTCTGACCGATCCTAAGGAGTGGACGTCTAGAGGCCTCCGCTAATTGGAAAAGTCCGCATCTGCAGAGGCAGGTAGAGAAAGACCCATAGTCTCTCCTGTCCCATACCAAATACCTCTCTTTCCATGTAGTTTGGAAGGAGGCATGCAGAATACCGTCTTTCCTAACTCTTTCTTCTTGTCCATCCAAGAATCTAAAGAATGGAGTGCCTTCTTCATCGATATAGCAGGCTTCATTTTCAAAAGGCCGAAGATTTTGCCGTAGCCGAGCTCGAAAAGAGAGAACGAGGAGAAGGAGGAGCCGCCGGACTAAGAGAATCTCCAAACTCTTGAAGCAATAATGAGGCTAAGACTTTATAACTCGAGAGTCCCTCATTAGCAGGAGGTTCGTCATCAGACAACTCGTCTAACCCTCGATCAGACGAAGGAGAAAGTCACGTTTGGAGGGAGAGTCCTTCCAAGACCTCCTACGCTCTGAAGGAGAGGAGCTCCTATTTGGAGAAGAGTCATAAATTCCAGGAACGAGTCTCCGACTCCTGCCTCCTGGCTCTTGACTCCTGACTCCTGCCTCCTGACTCCTGCCTCCTGACTCCGGACTCCTGACTCCTGACTGACCTCCGGACTCCTGGCTCCTGCCTCCTGACTCCTGCCTCTTGGCTCCTGGCTCCTGCCTCTTGACTCCTGACTCCTGAACCTCTTGCCTCCTTGGCCTCCTGGCCTCCTGCCTCCGCCTGGATGCCTCCACACTCCTGGCTCTTGGCTCCTGCCTCCTGGTTGACTCCTCACTCCTGGCTCTTGGCTCCTGCCTCCTGGGTGACTCCTCACTCCTGGCCGGTGCCAGACGTCTGATAGGTTCATCCAGGTTCGTACAGGAAACCTCACCTCGAGTAGGAGTATCGATCCTGGCGGCAGATACCTCCATACGTCTGGAGGATCTTTTGATCGGAAGGGAAGAGTCTTTCCTTCTAGGAGGCTCCTTTGACAGAACTCCTACAAAAGACGAAAATCTGCTCTTGCATCGCCATCATGAATCTCTTCGTAACCTCCTCTTTATCCTCTTCGGGAGGAGGGGAAGGAGGAGGGGAGGAGTCCATAGCCTCCACCTCCTGCCTCCTTCTCACTCTGGTTGAAAGAATGGCTCTTCTTGCCTTCTTCACTCCCGAGGGAGACTCCTCAGGGGGAAGTTTTCTTGGCTCGAATCAATAGTCGGAGCCTTCCAACTCCTCTTGAGTGGCCGAGATCGATCTGAATCTCTCCAATCACGTCTCGGAGATGAAGATCCCGACAACGAAAAACACTCACGCAGGACGCTTTTACAATAGCGATCCTTGGCAGTCTGGGGTGTCACAGAAACCGCCGAAGGGACACCTGATCGGTGGGGATTCTCCACAACCTCCTTTCGGTTTTCGACATTCCTTCTCCTCTGGGCATGTGAGCTTGGAAGAGGTCTAGACCTAGGAGCGTTGCTGAGCCGACAGATGCCCCCTCCACTACACTGGGACACTCATATCACTGTCCACTGAATAATCACTAGCCTTACCTTGTATGGCAGCCATTTTGTTTTCCATCAACTTGAAGGCTGCTTTAGATACCGCAAGTTCTTTTGCTGAATCTACAGGTTCTGCAATAGGAGAAGGGGCTGCAATGGAAGGAGAAGTAGCAATACTTACCTTGGGGAAGATCCCAAGTTAGGAATTAGTCAGATCTAGACTACTTAAACTTCTATAAGAAGCCTTCCTCACTCTTTCTCTCTCTAACTTTTTTAATAATTAGTTAGATTCTTCCATTCGTTCTCACTCAAGTTCTCACATTCCTTACAAGTATTAGTAAAAGAACATTCATACTCCCTGCAACCCTTGCATACCGTGTGAGGGTCTACCGAAGCTTTCGGCAACCTCACCTTACAGCCTACATTCACACAACGTCTCACAACCATTCCAGAGTCAGACATTATTAAAGAAAATTCCAAAATCAAGTCCACAAAACAGTCCACAAAAGCGTATGCCAATCCAACAATCCAGATACGTCACCAAAAGTCGGTCAAGAAGATCAATTGCCGGTGAAAAAAGAAAAACCAATCGAGAGGAACCAACAACAATGTTGATGGCCCGGGCGACAGAAGAATTCTGATTAGAAAACGGGAATGGTTCCTAGTCCTGCCACCCAGGGGCAGGGCGGTAGATCACCTGACCTACCGGTAGCGTGTGCCGCGAAATTTGAAATTCTGTCGGAGACGACGGAGTCTATAGCTAAGTATATATCTGTCAGGGAAGTTGAATGTATAAAAACTTTATGTAATGGGTAACTTAAAATGGTGCAAACATTACGACAATCGGACGAAAAAATTTCTGAATTTTTTCGGAAGAGTTACCACGCAGATGTAAGGAAAATGTTTTTTTATTCATAAATTCCCCATAAATCAAAATATTTCCTGGAGACTACCAATTTGTTGCATAATGAAGGTAAATGATTGAATATTACTACAATGTAAGAGTTTTAGCTTACAATTGCGTTTTTTTACCATTTCGGTTGAGTTAAAGTTGACCGAAGGTTGATATTTTGGCACTTATTGTTATTTATATGAAAATATTTCAAAACTGATAAAAGCTACAACCATGGGTTGTTTTTAGTTGTATTCTACATGAAATTGTGCAAAACAATTCCAATATTGCAAAACTTGTTATGGTAAGGCTCTAATTTAAAATGGTGCATACATTACAACATCGGATGAAAAAATTTATGATTTTTTCGGAAGAGTTACCACGCGGACGTAAGGAAGTTTTTTTTTCATAAATTCACCATAAATCAAAATAGTGTGCTAGAGACTTCCAATTTGTTGAAAAATGAAGGTAAATGATTGAATATTTCTAGAATGTAAGAGTTTTAGCTTACAATTGCGTTTTTCGACCATTTCGGTAGAGTCAAAGTTGACTGGAGGTTGAAATTTTGGCACTTATCGTTATTTATATGAAAATATTTCAAAACTAATAAAAGCTACAACCATGTGTTGTTTTTCGTTGTATTCTACATGAAATTGCGCACATTTTCATATATAATACTCCATGTAACGGCTAATATAAAATGGCACAAAAATTATGTCAAAGTGAAGAAATAATTTCTGAGATGTGTCGCTGATACTTTTCAGTGCGAGAAGAAAGAAATTCGCACTTGCGCGCCTGGGTAACGATTGTAAACAAAACAACGCCTTGATCCGTGAGCTCCCAGCATCCCCCAAGGCACAATTCAAAAGTTTTCGCCTTGTAGGCCTATAACTATATTTCCCCGAATTTTTAAAACTTTTTTTATATCGACGTACCATACGTCCAATCAGCACCCAACAGACAATTTATATAGACGTTTAAGGAGCTTTTGAAGAATAGTGGCCCCATACGAACCTGGGACCTTTATTCTTCAAAAGGATAAAACTGGGGTCCATATTGTTAAAAAGGTATTTAGTGGAGAACAACCGCCAAAGAAAACAAGTAACATCATGATTGGCTGTCAGTAGTGAACAAACCTAAAGATAAGCAAACAACTGCTTGTTTGATTGTCAGTACCAATGTTATATTTATAGGGGAGCGACTACATATCCGTGGACGATCGATTTATGTGTGCTGTCAGTAAGGCCGTGGCGGAACGGCGCTTCGCGCCTCATCCGCATATTTAAAGATTCTTGGCAAGCACAGCATGTTCTGGCAAGAGGTAATGTTGCGCTGCGTGCGCTAGCCACAGGGGTTACAATAAGGCCGTGGTGGAACTACGGGAGCTCCGACCGCTGTGTCCGTGGATCTGTATTCTTCAAAAGGCCCAAACTGGGACCCCTATTCTTCAAAAGGGTTGTATGGGACCGCTATTCTTCAAAAGCCCCGACGTTTAATACGTCCAATCGGTGTTAAAGAGTTAATGACTAGTATCTAAGAATTCTATACACTATTCTCCATAACTCTAGGTAACTACTTTTTTATAAGCTCATGTGCCCCTTTCCTAGAATTACCATTAAAAAGTATTTAACACTCAAAAATTATATTTTCAAGTTCAAAAAATATAATAATGGTTTAAGATAAAATTTTACCCCCAAAAATAAAAAAAGTATTCAGTAAAACTGAAGACTACTGCCGCGCCCCTCTGGTTTTGGTAAGCACCTGTTTACAAGCAAAATGGCCACAGTGTTTAGATCCAGCTCCTTGGAGATGAATTGGAATATTAGGAAAAGATGGTACATAAATGTCATAACCATAAAACTTACAAATTAACAAAAACATTAATGAAATGCATTAAATATTTACGCCAGTGGCACCTAGGAACCTAGCAACAGTAATATATAACTCCAATTTCAACTAAATACCTAGCTATGACAAGTTCAATACTGGGGATGAATGCAGAGTAGGGGATCCAGGCTACTGTAGGCCTAGTAGGCATTCCAGGGGAAATACGACCTAATCTTGAATGGTTGTGTCTTAACCAGGCCGAGATGTGGAGGGGGGGCCTTCCGCAAGAAATTCGTGACCCCTTAGGTTACTTTGTATTCTATCAATATTAAGAATCAAAAATTAAAAAATTAATAAAAAATCATCTATGTTCAATATGACTTTATCCTAAAAGGTATTAATGGCCTACTACCGGGATTCCGTTATCCTACTACCTAGGGTAAAAAACCGCATGGTACAGGGGTGGACCATGTACGATCAATGTGTACAACCCCAAGAAAAGTACATTATAACGCGTCCTGACACTGGAGTAGAGGTCTTTAGCTCCGTTTCTCACAACAAGAAGTCGCGACTGATGCCCATCTCCGATGTCAGGACGCGTTATCATATACTTTCTTGGGGTTGTACACATTGATCGTACATGGTCCACCCCTGTACCATGCGGTTTTTTACCCTAGGTATCAAGAATAGGATAGGTATGCTGCCCAAGGTCCTACCTGAAATCTTATGAGAGATAGGGTGGCCTATACCTAAAAGTTCTGATTCAGAAAATAAATTAAATTAATAAAATCAACCACTAATTCAATACTACTGTATCCCGAACCGTATCAACCATATCTGACTCACGATCCTAGGGGGGATAGGCTACCCTATGTCCAGGCCGATATCTTACGAGGTAGAGTGGCCTAGCCTATAAAAGTTCTGATACAAAAAAATCACAAACTAAATTAATAAAATCAACGACTAGTTCAATGTTACTATATCCTGAACCGTCTCGACCATATCTGGCTCACAAACCTACGGTGGATAGGCTACCCTAGGTCCTACCCGATATCTTAGAAGTAGGATGGGCTTCGGTCTGTCAAGGTTAATGCAAGCGAATGAACGACCAGAGAGCAGTTTTATCTCTACAAAACAGCAATTATGATAAAATTATTCACCAAAAAATATAATCTCAACAATTACCTTGGACTAATATATCCTCCTCCCGGTACTGAATAGTCTATTCCCTCATGACAAGTTGACCTGTCACTTCATTCGCCTCCTTCCACAGTATTGACCACCGACTGGCAATATTAATCGATAAACTTTTGTTTATCTTTTTTATAATAATTTACTTCTACCAGAACTTTCCTTTTTATTATATTAAAAATTACTTTAATAAATAATCAATAGTGATTGTTGCTGGAAAAATCTGTATCAGAAATATACATACAGAATTTCGGTTACTTTTGCCAGATAATTTCATAGACGCAAGCAAAATAAATTTTCCTATTTCATCGACAGTGGATTTTTGTCCGGTATTTCGTAACACATCACACACACACACACACACACACACACACACACACACACACACACACACACACACACACACACACACACACACACACACACACACACACACACACACACACACACACACACACACACTATATTATTTATATATATATATATATATATATATATATATATATATTATATATATATATATATATATATCCTTAAATCCATGGTAGAAAGGTGAGTGAAAAACTGGGGGACTGGGAGCAAGTACTTTCGTAGTATATTCTACATTTTCAAGTTCATACTGAATAAAATACATTGTTGTTGTTGTATTGAGCCAACACTTCTTGTTGGCACGGGCCTTTCCCTTGTTCGGCCTGTAGGTGATCTGAAAAGATTCTTTAGGTGCATAGTTAGGTTTGTGAAGTTGGAAATACTTTTAGTTGTAGAGATAGGAGTGAACAGGGGAAGGATGATGGTGTCAGTAAAAGAGGGCCATCATGTCATATTTAAGTAGAAGTTTGAGAAATGTAAGGCTTTCGAATATTAGAGAAGCTGTGCAGGTGGGGTTGTCCAACCCTTTACTCCCTTGGGTCCCGGCGGAAGGATTTCAGTGGTAGGTAAAGTTTAGAAGAATGATAGTGGATGATGTGGATAGAGCCTTACAGTGAGGGGATGTGATGAGGGTGTATGATGTCACTTTAGCTTATTTTTACCTTGGTGGGGGTAGGTTGTAGAGCATCTGGGCATGCTCTTATAAGTTCTCAATGATCGTTTTTGCGACTGTGGCAGCTGCATGCACAGCATCTTGTGAATTTAAATCTATTTGTGTTACTCTGCACTCCAGCAGGTCGTGAAGGAGTGGTTGCTGTGTTTCTTCCTCACAGTGTTCGCATGGTCTGACACTGTTTTCCACAATTTCCCAGCAGGCTTTGTATCCTAGCCTGAGTCTGTGGATGATCACAGCAAGTTTTCTTGGTGTGTGCCTGTCTATGGGAGGAGGCACTAGATCGGTCGACCACTTATACCATCTGGCAGACGGTGAGTACTTTTCTATCCACTTGTGATGGTCTTTTAGCAGGTTTTCTTTGCAGAGTGGTTTCATTGCATTCTTGACTTGTTGCAGTGCAGGTTGTATGTGTATTTGCACTCTGTCAATGTGCTTTGTGCTTTTGGCTAGCTCATCGGCCCTCTCATTACCTGGAATTCCTATATGACTGGGTATCCAGTTTAAGGTGAAATAAAATACAAGTTGACTGACCTTTATATACAAAAACAGAAAGGGGGTTGTGGTTACATTTGTTATTCTGGGCGGCATGTTCTTTAAGCAAAAGAGACAAGGAGAGAGGAACAAGATCCAGGATGGAGATTAAAATCCCTTGCTGATGCGGCTTCAATAAAAATGGATTCCAGTAGATTCCTTTTGCAATGATCTTTGACCCTGCAGATTATCAAGGAATTATTCCAGTTTATAGCATGGCCTGTCTTAAGCCATTATTCGTTAAGTCTCTTGATATGGCATATTTGTGCTAAGAGCATCTCCCCTTTAGATATTCAGATATTTGCCCTATATGAATTTTATTACATTCTTTACAAGGAATACTGTATACAGTATTGTTTGAATTTGATGGGCTATTCTCAATTAGTTTATTTCTCAAATTATTATTATATTTAAATACTAAGTTAATATCAATAGTTTTTAAAATGGGTAGCTACAGCAGGAATGAAATTAAGATGAAATGGTACACAGAGAATATTCTTAAATTCTTTGTTAACACTGGTTGGATTGTAATATGTCTTTTTTGCTTTATTTTTACAAAGTTCCAAAAAATATGGAGGGTAACATAATGAATCTCCTATTTTATCAACATAGGGGCAAGGGGGGGCGGGCACTTGACATCCCTGAAATCCTGGAAAAAAATTATATGTATATATATATATATATATATATATATATATATATATATATATATATATATATATATATATGTGTGTGTGTGTGTGTGTGTGTGTGTGTGTGTGTGTGTGTGTGTGTAATTGTTTTATTCATAACAAGAAATGCAGGCACTGACACTGTTTTTGCAATTAATTTGCTAGTTCGAAGGTTCAACAGTGTTTGTCTGCTTGATACCGGAAACTATCTATGTATATATTAAGATTTTTTCCCCCTTGGAAAATATAGGACTACAAATTCTTAAGAGCCCTAAGATGCATACTGGAAAATGTTGATACCTAAATTTGTTTAGCATGGTTAAGAGCAAAAATGGATATATGACAAATTATTTGTGGATTTCCTATATACTTTAAAACAAAAATTGGTGTTATTTCTAATACCTAAGTCATCCAAAAATGGTAGGTATACAATTATTTTCTTCATATTCTATTGTGAATCTTATGGATGGTACAAGATTATAACTGTATGCAGAAATCAGGAATATTTACATTTTCGATTACAATACAAAAACAGTCGTCTACAAAACACCTTAGAGAATAAATTTCTTGGAATAAGTCCAGACTCAAAGAACTCCATGTAAATATTAAACAAAAGTGGCGAAAGACAGTTACCCATCAAATATTTGTTCATAAAAATTACCATGCAAGTGAATTTACAATTTTTTTTATACAAAGGGATACTAAATCATTAATGACGTTGGCAGATAATTCTAGATTATACAAGTCCAAATGTTGTGATAAATACTGAAGTAAGTTGTCAATCGGAACTTTAGTAAATAGAGATGTTACATCAAAACTGGTTTATTTGTCAGTACTGGGTAATTCAATATGGGATAGTCTAGCACAGAAATCAACAGAGTTTTGTAAATGGGAATTGAAAATAGTACCCAAGATAGGTGATAGTAATTCAACTAGATATTTAGAAAGTTTATAGCTAATAGAACCGGTTGAACTGATAATGGGACGAATAGGGAAATCTCTTTTATGGGACTTGATTTATCCGTACGTGTAAGGTAAAGATGGACCAATCGTTGTCACTTTCTCTTTTATTGAACTGAATTCCTTTAGTATAACGTTTATTTTAGAATTGAAACTTTTTATAACATCAGCTAATCTGCAAAGTCGAAGATCAACGCAAAAGGAATCTGCTGGAATCCATTTTTATTGAAGCCACGTCAACAAGGAATTATAATCTCCATCCTGGATTGTCCCTTGATCCTTTCTCCTTGTCTCTTTTGCTTAAAGAATGAGCTGCCCAGATTAACAAACTGCAACCCCGGTCCCCCTTTCTGCCTTTGTATATAAAGGTCTGCCAACTTCTATTATGTTCAGCGTGAACTTGAAAATGCAGAATATACTACGAAAGTACTTGTTCCAAGTCCCAGTTTTTCACTATAAGGATATTCCCAAGCACGTGTTCTTTCGTGCCACATTTGATATATATATATATATATTATATATATAATATATATATATAATATCTATATATATATATATATATATATATCCAAATAAAAATGAAGCAGTTACTAATTTAAATTCCTTATGCTGATGCCGACATTGGTGATTCCTAACTCGATTTTCACTGACGCACTATTATGACAAACAAATGGAGTTATGTTTCCTTTGAGTCTTTAATTTTCTCATTCATCTTGCTTTTTATTTGCTATAGGAAAAGATAAGAGGAAAGTTGAAGGCATGTAAAAAATTAGGTGGAAAAATACGAGGAAATTGAAAGGAGTAGAAAACAGAAAAGAGGACTTTAAGAGAAACAGATTTTAAAAGACAGGAAAATCAATAGGATTGGAAGCAGAAAAGTGGAAAATCATGGGACATGAAAAACTGAAAAGAGGAAGGAAACGGGACAGGAAACAGAAGATGTAATATCAACAAAACAAGAAAAAGAGAAAGGTAGGAAAAAGAATAAAGGAAAATAAACGTGATAGAAATAAAAGAGGAAAATCAAGACGAAATAAATGGGACAGGGAAAAGATGGAAAATAAACAATCTAAGGACAAGAGTCGAGAAAATAGACGGCACCAGAAACAGAAGACCGGGAAATCCTCGGGAAAGGCAAAAGAAAGGTGCCTAAATCTACAGAGAGAAAAAAACAGAAGGCCTATTGACAGGTCAGAAGTTTCAAGAGGAAACGCGAGTCTTCTTCACCTACTTCCCACGACTTTCTCGTGCCTACCTACGGTTAGAGTACCTGGTCAAGTCAAGTTCTTTCAGAGGGAAGAAGGTGGTGGTCAGCCTCATACCTGCCGAGAGAGGCCCTTGCCTAAAGGCGGCTAGTAAGTGTGGTAATTTGCTAAAACGGATATGACACCTGGTGTGGAATAATGGACCCTGACCAACCATCAGAGACATCGCTGGAACTGATTCAGCAAATCGTCCTTATTTTGGACGCGCTTTGCAGCATGAGCATAATTCAATTTACAAATAATTCACGTTCTCTGAGCTCTTCGTCAGTTGCGAATTGTCGTTGCTGTTAATTCTAGATGTCGGAAAAAGTTCAAATTAAGAAATCTGAACATCCTCCGTAAAAGACAACCCCATAAATGAAACAAACATTATGTGATTTCAAACTTGCAGAGAAGCATTTTAGTGTTCCCACCTAAAATTTACCAGTATTAACAGATTCTACTTCGTTCGCTTAACCCATTTCTGGACAGAAAAAGGAAACAGTAATTCAAGACTTGCTTTCATTACTGGAGATACGATGACCTGAAGTCTCCCTATTTCCAGCTTAGGTCGTTAAACGCGACAGCTATAATGGAATCGAATCAAATTTCATTAAGAAACTTATTAGTCTAACACAGAGACGAGAAAGAAAGCCGTTCCAGTCTGAGGTGCTCTGGGGTGGCACTGACCCGGGCCTGAGAAATAACTTGAAATTTTGCTGTTTTAAAGACATGAAATTAGCACCAGTTTTGAACATATGACATACATTTGGAATTACTATCAGATAATTTTTAATTATGAACTGAACTCCAGGTTTCAAGTTACTTTTCGCTTACTCGGGGAGTAAGCCCACAAACTTCTTTGTTGTTGTTCTCGTTGGGGAGTAGGTAAGGTCTATGGAAAGCCTACAAAGGACTGAAAAAGGTGTTTCGCGTTGAGTTAAAGATACAGGAATTTTAGGATAGGATATTTATGATTTATTTATTAGAATGCAAATGTAAAAAAATAATATACACGTTAAACAGTACAGAACAATTATTTCTAATAAAATATAGCGTATTTTAATTTTCGTTGGTGAAGCAATGTTCTATTTGACCGTAGATTTTAGCACATGGCCGAGTAAGCTGGAGGTTGGATCACTCCTTGTTCAAGCTACCTCATGGTAATACACTTAAGCAGGGCAAAGGTTCGTGTCTCTCAGTGTATTTTTCCCTTTCGCTTCAAATCTCCTACCAGCCTCTTCAACGAGTGTGTCCCGAGACCCGAAAACACATAAACTCGAATATATTCTTCCAAAACTTTGAGATAAATGATCCACTGTACTTGGATTTTGCTATTATTTTCCTTGGCCATCTTTTTTTCGGGAACCCCTGATGTAATTTCACTTTCTTACTCGTCAACGCTTTGTTTGCGATTATTTCTATTTTACTGATCTATTTAATTTTTCTCTATTTTTGACGTCAATAACATTTGCCACTGCCGGACTGGATAGCGCAGGTATTGTTTTAGCTTCGTTTTTGTGTCATTGTTTACGTATCTCATTACTTATTTGTTTGTTAACATGATTATGCAAAGATAAGCATGGACTTTTACGGAAATTTCTGTCGAAGGTGCACGGGCCTCGTGACCCACATCGCGTGCTTAGATTTGGCGAGAAATGTGACCGTAACTTTTGGGGAGAAGGGACCTTTTGAAGGGCGCATGTTGAAACCCGGCTGTGTCGTACTCTGCTTGTAAGTCAAGTCTTTTATTCAGACGCGTGGTTGGAATGTTGTCTTGAAACCATCTGGCATCATCAGCATTGGCAACCTAGATTGCATTCCATTAAAAGTCAGGATACGTGAAGCATGTTTTTATGTCAAGAATTCGGTGTACATATCAAACCAGTCTTGATGCCTACTATTTTCAAGGAAAAGCTTGTCGATATCGTTCCTTCTAAATAAACTTTATAGACGAAAATGATGTTTGGAAGTCAAGAGTAACCGTAGTATCTTTTCTTTTTACCGATATCAAATTAATCAAAACATATTAAAGTCGTAAGGAAACGTGAAGTAAGTTATTTTTTAAAATCAAGAATTCACCGTACATTTCAAATCAGGCCTAATAACTATTTAGAGAGAGAGAGAGAGAGAGAGAGAGAGAGAGAGAGAGAGAGCAAAGCTAATCGATATCGTCCCTTCTAAATGAATGCCATGGAAAAAAATAAACGTAGACTTTTTTGCAATGATACCAAAGTAACTAACTACTACAGGGTAAATTTTTGCAATGATACCAAAGCAACTACTAGATTGTAAAAAAAATACACTTTTAGTTATAGTATTAGAAAAACGTTCTTGTAACGTAGCTCACTACCTCAGGGCTTGCTCGAGCAAATATCAATTGAGTAATGCTTTTATCTCTTGAATTTATCTCGCAGATAATTATATCCTCTGCAACTGTGATTTTTTTTAAATCTATACATTTCTTCTCTGACAGCGTCCCAGTCAAACTATCTACCCATTTCTAACTCAATTCTTCTTGTGTTTTTGTTTCGTTCTATCAGGACACACTATTGTATAGATGTTTTAATATAGTCTAGACATTCGAGCACTTAGTCAATGGCAGCGCGGCTGTATAAGAAAGATAATAATAGTCTGCTTTGGGTGGGAGAGATGTGTTTTTACATAGCGTTCAGTATTGCGAAACAAAGAACTATACGAAGAATGTAGCCTACGTGTTTCGTCATTACCAAGATACTCGTAAGTGCTATGCTGTGCACGAGATCAAGGACGCAGAAGGGAGTAGGATGTCTGCACACACACACACACACACACACACACACACACACATATATATATATATATATATATATATATATATATATATATATATATATATATATATATATATATATATATATATGTGTGTGTGTGTGTGTGTGTGTGTGTGTGTGTGTGTGTGTGTGAGAGAGTAGTAATTAATGTACAGAATCCAACCTCCCACAAATCTTTGCGCCCCGAAGAAAAAAATCGAAGGTAGACCTAGAAGCCGTTGTACTGCTTAGCCTAAACAGTACAGAGGTTATAAACAAAAGAACTAAACTTGCCCGTCCCACCACCACCTTCCTGCTGCGGAAAAGGATATGAAACGGACGAAACAGACATTCGACTACTTCGTAGCTGAGGGAACGCGACCCTCAGACTGAGTGGTGTGACTAGGTTCATTATTTACACAATCACGCCCTGATATGATAACCGTCGTTCTTGGCAAGACCCGTGGAATACGGGTACCGCGTTCAATTTAGATGGGTTTAATAAACAGGACTGTAGGTGAGTCATGAGTAGGCTATGGCCATAGTTGCACATCCATTTTATCTCTCCGAGGGAACATCGTTTTATGTCTATCAATTTATATATATATATATATATATATATATATATATATATATATATAGATATATATATATATATATATATATGTGTGTGTGTGTGTGTGTGTGTGTGTGTGTGTGTGTGAATAACTTGATCACGAAGTATATAAAACGTGATGCTATGTATAAATAAAGGTTTTTGCCACAAAGGAAAAATGAAAAGCGAGATATATATATATAGCCAAGAACTTTCGGTGCCTTAGTAAAGGGTCGTGCTAGGCCGAAAGTTCTTGGCTATCTCGCTTTTCATTTTTCATTCGTGGCAAAAACCTTTATATATATATTAAGAATATATATATATATTATAAATATCTATATATATATATATATATATATATATATCTAAGTATGTATATATATATAATGCTTAAAAATCCCAGTAGATGCACGAGACTTCATTGAATAAGCGAATACCACAGGAAAATGATAGGCAGAAATCCAAGCGCTTTCGTCTTTACTAAGGCGAAAGGCCTAGGATTTTTGCCTATCATTTTCCTGTGGTATTCGTTTATATATAACGAACACATGAGCACGTTTCACAGAAATAAACTTCTGACTCACATCGGAACCGAACCCCAAAATGACAGGTCATGGCGCTACCAATTTATCCACACAGGTCGTAAAAGAAGTTGGAGCAGAAGTCCTTTTCTACCTGAGGTGTTTCCTGGACAGGCTGCTGCCGCCGAAAATACCAGCGAATTTGACCCAACTTCCCGACTCAACAGTGGGTCAATTTGTAGCATTTTATTCAAACTACTCCTTTGCCGGTATGCCTACCCGGGAAAAAAAAAATCTCAGGTACAGAGGTACACTTATGTTCCAAAGTTTTTTAAGAATTGTGTAGATCATTTGCTAGCGCCCTAGCCTTTCATCATTTGAGAGACCGGGGTTCAGTCTCAATGTGAGTCAGATTATATGATATATAATAGATATGTATATATATATATATATCTATATATATACCTAACTACGCTATATACAACGTACCTTCATGTATTTAGATTTGTTAATTTCCAAAGGAGATTTTGATATTTTCATTATTTTCATTTTCTGAGGAAAATTTGAGTTTCGACTAATTGTCCAAAAGAACAGCGAAAGAATGGATATTTTGCATGAGACGGCACCTGTGAGCCCAGGGATGACTCCAAAGGTTATGTGATGGGGGAGGGGGGTTATAAAAGCAAATATGATCAACTGGAGTCGGTCAATATTGAGGTTTGACCAGCTCGCATTTTTTTATTAATGATTGACCTGCTAAGTACTGTTTGGTATTTTAAAATACTAAAATAAAACACATATTGTACATAAAGTAATTTTTATTGATCACATAATAGTGACTACAAAATTGAAAATACTTATGTATACGTAGGATGAATGAATAATGTTATGACACCCGAGTCTGTGACAAGAAGAAAAATAAATACAATACTTTTGCCTTATCATTCTGCTTTAATGATACTACAAATAGTTTAACATCAACATTAATAGAGTAAGTTTGGATTCATACGATGAAATTAAATTAAATCTAAATAGTTATATTTTCATAAGCTGAATAAATACTGACATTTCAAGTAATATACAAAATATTAGCGTTGGCCATTTTAGACGGCCCAACTCAGTCAGGATGTAACAGAGTTAACTCAGCCAGGAACATGGGGGTTGGTTACCCCCACCCCCTTGGAGCCATCCCTACGTGAGCCAACATCTCCCAAAGGCCAAAGCTTTCACTGATAGCAGGTACCCAGTATAACATTAGGGAATGGTACCGCCCGTAATACACTCCTTCCAATGCCGTTCAAGCACAAACGAAAACTTCTCCTAAATAGATTCTGAATCATTCCCAACTAACTTGGATTATCAGCATTACACCAAGCAGTATGACCAGACTGCTTAGTGAACATCTAATGAGGTAGCCGGACACAAAAGTCACGTAAGCGAAACGCAACTTCTTGAAGACTAATAAAATGCTCCCATCGGCTTGAGGTCCGAATGAATACACTGGACACGTCCCGGAAAGATGTCCCGCAGTGCCTTCTTTTAAATGTTTGCAAATTTTCCGCGCACGAAGTTACAGTCGGGGAGAGGGAATGGAGGAGAAAAATTAAGAATGGTTAGGAATGGCTATTCAATTTCGAACGTGACAGGATATGTGTGTGTGTGTGTGTACCGTTATGACGTCCCGTGATGGTATTGGATACCCGACTCGTATCGTCATCCGTGAGATAATTGTCGTCGTTATAATAGTGTCGTCGTTGTCGCTGCCGACCCTGCCGTTACCACGGTCCTAGTACCACGGTCTAGGACCGTAGCCGTTACCGTTTGCTGTAAACAGCGAACGTAGGTCGTGAGCACTTCTGTAGGGGTATCGTTAAAAAATACCATTCGCTTTAACGATGGTTAAAATCGTAATTATCACCATGATGCCGCTGGGCACATCAGCTTTGCAATAACAGTAAAAATAACAATTAATGTGGACGCTTGGCAGAGAGAGAGAGAGAGAGAGAGAGAGAGAGAGAGAGAGAGAGAGAGAGAGAGGAAACTGGTTCCTATTCTTCGTTTTAATAAGCTGCATTGTACACCATGCATTATGTCTGATGATAATACAATAATTTAATGTTATATCAGAGGCTTATTCATCCAAGTCTATTTTTGTAGACTCATCGGCCCTCAGTTGGTCAGCGGTTCCCTTTTAGTATTTGCGCTTTATTACTTAGCTTTGCTTTCTTGAAATAATTTTCCTTCTGGGTTATAACTATTCTCGATTAACTACGTCTTTAACTTCTCCTTAGAGATCTCGAAAATTTCCATTATTATAATTCCTGGAGCATCGGACATGAACAATTTTTGGTGTATGTCCTCTAAATTCCACTCTCGGTTTCTTTCTCAGTCTTTATTCCTCCATATAGCAATGTAATTACTGTGGTATGTGACTTTGGGTTCCATATTCTTTATCGCAAAACACAGCAAAGCATTTTTATTACTTCTTAGCATCTTCAATTCTTGCTTAAATAAATACAGGTAACTAGTGAAGTTCAGTTAGGATGAGAGGGGAAACTGGCTGAAACTATTCATCAAAAAGTCATTCTCTCTCTCTCTTTCTCTCTCTGTGAAAACCAGGCAAGAAATAATGGATGGAGACTAGAACTGAAGAGATACAACACATCCCTCTGTGGGAACTTCTTTACATACAAGATATGTGATACGTGGAATAAAGTGCCACCAGAAGTTGTAAACACCAATAGTGTGGAAGAGTTTAAAAGAAAGCTAGACAAAATCATTAGGACAATGTGACTGAACAGTCAAACTTGCTCATAGAGTTAAGTGAGCACACGATGTCTCCTCGGATGGACTAACAAGTCTTTGAGACATCCTAATCCTTGTAATTCTCTCTCTCTCTCTAACTTTCTCACCTGAGTTTTTTGTTTTGATTATTCATTTTAGTTTTTTGTTTTGTTATCTGTCTAGACGCCGACCTTTCCACCTAGTTCACCGCCATTGCCATATTTCCCTTTCAGTACACTGCAACATTTACTCCCATTTAAATGGACTCTACGACAAAGGTCTGGGGTCTTCAAGAGACGAAACGGCTTCGCTACGATTACAACCGCCAGTTGACGGTCAAAATTAATGACGACAAAGACATTTGAGGATTACAATGACGGCTGGACTTAACGTTCTAATGCAATCGCTTTTGCAGGGCTAAAAGCCAAAACAAGTCAATTGGACCGATCGACAAGGGACAACATGCATGCCCATCACTAATTCGGCGACAGATTCAGGCATCAGTGTGGTATACCATCTCTATGTAATGAAAACGCCGTCTATTTATTTTTGTGTGGATCTGTGATATTATTTATGTAATAAACTCCACTCTAAACAACTGTTTGTAAAGACGAAAAAGCCTTTACAAACAGTTAATTAAGCTATGGAATTCCTTCGTTGCTTCCATCTTTCCTAAACTCTTATAGGCTTCTAGCTATCAAGAGGCTGAAGGTCTTTCGTCCCTCATGGTTTATTGAGGCTTATCTTTTATCTTTTCCATTTCTCTTTCTTGTTTCTTCAGGCCAGGGATATATAAGGCATTGGATTTCCGTCTCATGGGATTCTACCTTATACAAACAGAATTTAAAAGGTAAAAAAAAAAAAAATAGAGGCGAGACAGAGGTTCTGTCGTACAGATATCAAATGATTGGACCATAAAAAATAGTGTGAGTTCCCTAACTAACGTTTTTTTCGTTGCTTTCTTGTTCTTCTTCTTCTTATTCTTATTATTATTATTATTATTATTATTATTATTATTATTATTATTATTTCTTATTTTGTGAGGATCTGTCGCTTTAAGGGACTAAAAGGATATCGAACGAAAGGATATTGGAAGATCATGACCTTCTTACTCGTAACCATCCACAAAAGGGTTGTTGGGGGTAATTCGTCAGGTAAGACACCCCAAAACTTAAAGAATATCTTTAATGGCGTCTTGGACGCCCCGTAGAGAGACGGATATGAGAAAGGAGAGCCTCGCCAGCGTTGCCAGAACCTCCAAAAAAAACGGAATGCCGATAAACCTGGCAGTGTTGCCACAAGAAGGGCAACAGTGGTGCCAGAACAGGAGTCAGAAAACTGATAAATTTAACAGCGTTGTCTCAATCTTAGATATATATATATTATATATAATATATATATATATATCTATATATATATATATATATATATATATATATAATATATATATATTTTTATTTCTGAGGACTGAAAGGATTTTGGTATTTTTCACTTCACATTTAGTGAAGGACATTTTCTCCTCATATCAGAGTAGATACGTCAGGTGATGTGTAGGATCATGATAAGATTGACCCTGCTGTAAAAACAACGCGATACTCAAGGTAAGTAAATCGAAACCTGTGCTCGGAAATTCCTTCAGTGATCTTGTTTACGGTAGATGGTATAGGAAAGGAGACGAAACTACGTCGAAACTCGTCATTTCTCTATGATGGAAAATGCCAGGTGCTTACATAAATGTGAGCAGTGTTCTGATTGCTGGTGGTGGGTATCATTTTTGATAGCTTTATTCCCAGCTTTGAAAGTCATCGCAATTTCCTTACGTTACCAAGGTAATTTCCTCCTCCACTCCACCTCCCCAATATTTTCTGGATTTTTCTTTCCCTATCCTAGACAAATTTCCAGAACACTCTAGTACATTCTCATTAAGTCCCTGACCTTTTTATCAGCCCACAACACCACCTCTTTCTCTGGCACGTACCATTACATTCAAACGACACAGCACAACCACCCTTTCGTGTTCTCTAAACCCAGTGAGGAAAATGTTCCAAATCTTCTGGAAACAGTCTCTTTCAGTCTCATTCTTTTCCAGTCCTGCTTCATACTACAGGTTCCTCATTGGGCGGCTGGTTTTCGTGTTAGCCTACCAATCTGGTGGTCCAATACAAGTTCGATTCTCCGTTCAGCCAATGCGGAATCAGAGGAATTCATTTCTGGTGATAGAAATTCATTTCTCGATATAATGTGGTTCGGATCCCACAAAAAGCTGCGAAACAAATTGTTCCTAGCCACGTGTAAAATATCTAATCCTTCGGGCCAGCCCTAGGAGAGATGTTGATGAGCTCAGTGGTCTGGTTAAACTAATATCTACTTAATTTATACTAAAAACCTTGAATTCAAATGTTTGTGCCCTTTTATCCGTCCAAAGTGACTCCCCGATACCACAAGCGGTACATAACCCCCACCATTACACCTTCCAGCTACCCTAGACACACTTACCTCCCTTCTGTATTTCCCATTCCTGCACAGAGCGTCACTCCACCTTTTCTCACGTAGGGCCAAAGCATCCAGGTTCATATCCTTAAGCGAATCAGTAGTACAGGCGACCGGCCGAACGGTCGGGAGGGGAGGGGAAGGGGATGGAAGAGGGAAGGGGAGGGAGAGGGGAGAAAGAAGGGAAGAAGAGGGGAAGGGAGAGTCTGGGGAGGGAAAGGGGGACGGGAGGGGGAAAGGGGAGGGGAGGACACAGCTAATTAACACTCGATCGTGTGCTCCAGTGTGTAAACAAACAAACGTTTCAAAGTTTATGCCATATATAATATATAGTTTATATCTTAAGTACTTATATTTTATATAATATTAATACCTATATATATTAATATATCTATATATATAGTTAATTATATATATATATAATAATCTATATATATATATTATATATTATATATATATATAATAATATATACCGGGAAAATGAAAGAGAACTTATTTACTTAAACCTACATCCACTGACTGCGCCATTTGCATAACAAGAAACTTGTGGATAACTTATATTATTTAACTGCTGTCCGTTTCCGTCTTCGTTCAGACTGAAGAATTCTCATGCAGTTCCCATTTCACTGAATCCTAAAACATCTTTCTGAAAGAGAGTCAAACCACCTCTGTTTTTCCCTTTTTTCAGGACTGTTGGAATAAACAAATGCGCATCAAGTGCATTTGTTTACCTCAGCAGGCTGTCAACAGGCTTTAAAAACGCCATGAAGAGGCGTTTGCAATAAAAGAAGAGAGAGAGAGAGAGAGAGAGAGAATCACAGCAGATTTCCCTGCTACGGAGTGGACGACGGATAGGAACGTAACCGAGTTCCCTGATGGACGAGGCATCAGCAAATCTGAAATCAATTCCGGCTTCTGACGATGAACAAGAAAAATGCTTGGTATGTCGCAGAGTTACAAGACAAAAATCTCTGTGAAACCAAATTGGTTACTGTATCAAGCAAAAGCCTTCTTTGTCTGCCTTGACGCCAGCAAACTAAGTTAACGATGAGCTTTTTTCAGAGTGAAGATTCGCAGTACAATAACGTCAAATGTTCCAAGAATTTATATCATACTCTCGTAACTCTAATATACCCCAAAAATCCCATAAAACCTTGAAATTAAGAGTGGTATGATTCCAGAATTTCTTTTCAAAGGAAGAACGAGAACACGAAAACACTAGCCTCAACACGAAACACCTCTGATATACTATAGTAATGTTGATTTGCATAATCAACAGGTATAGAACTCTAAAGATTGACTAATCAATGAAAAATGCGGTACTTAATACGCTATCAGTACAAGAAGAAACAAGTAAATAACGGGCCGAAATTTCTTCTGCGCAATCGAGTTTTCTGTACAGCGTGTAATGCTGTATGAAACTTTCAGCCACGGCCGGGTGGTGGACTATGTTGTTGGCACTTATAGCGGTGCCAGACGCACGATTATGGCTAACTTTAACCTTAAATAAAATAAAAACTACTGAGGCCAGAGGGCTGCAATTTTGTATGTTTGATGACTAGAGGGAAGATAATCAACATACCAATTTGCAACCCTCTGGCCTCAGTAGATTTTAAGATCTGAGGGCGGACGGACGGACAAAGCCGTTACAATAGAACAGAAAACTAAAACTAAGCTGATTTGAAAACGATGTCAACGTGACCTACTTGTCATTGTGGATGGCGCTGACTCCGTCCTAGCAGAATAATTGATTTAGCCTTTCGATATTAAGTTCTGTATCTAGTTGCATATGAAAGAATGGTTTTTCTTTCTCTTAACTGAAGGCGTTTTCGTCTTGCTGACAAATGACTAATTTTTATTTAATTTTTTTGGGGGTGTGTGGTTGGGGGAATCGAATAGTGTGATTATACATCACTATTTTATTTTCTGTTGTGGTCTAGTGACTTAGCGGTCTTAAATGGGTATCATTGTTCAGATTTAGCAATCTGTTTTGTCTTTGTATCTGGTGACGTGTTTGTCATTGTATCCGAGAAATTCCCTAATAGATTTGGAAAAGTTTTCTTTTGGAACTTGAATGAAAGATGCAGTTCTAAAATGTCAACTAATTTTGAGAAATTCTCTAATAAATTTTTGAAAGGTTTCTTTTGGAACCTGAATGAAAGATGCAGTTCTGAAATGTCAACTAATTTAAGATTTTGTGAAATGTCTCTTTCAATCAAAATTTTGGTTGGTTACCACTCTAAAAAATATGAAGAGAATCCTACATTTTCCTTTTCTGAGAATTTTTTCTACTTAAAAGACAAACAAAGGAAACTAACACGATAGCAATATACGAGTATGTGTTTTTTGGTGATGATGAGATAATAGTGAAATTTGCAAGTGAACTTTCCCGTTGAACTAAAATCTGTTAACTGAATGAGAACCTTCATTTGAGTCACTGCTGCATTGTCCATTCTTGCTTAATGCTTGAGTTGCTAACTTTACAGACAACCCCAGCTACTTTGAATGGAATGGAATGGAATATGGAATTTAGGCTTGAAGCCAAGTACTGGAATCCAAAGAGTTACTCAGCGCTATAATGAATTTGGTTTGAGATGCATGTCAGTAAATTTATGAACTTAGTAAAATAATAAATTATTTTAAAACTATGGTAAAATTTAATATTTAGTAAAAATTGATATTCTTCATAAAAAATTATAACTGAATTTAGGATATGCATATAACGTTTACTGTAAAATATTAAAAAAATAAAAATATAGATAAAAATACTTATATACACAACTTCAAGTATATATACTATATTTGGCAATGTATTACGAGGTCAAAATAAAATTTTACTGTAGACGTTAATGTCTCTCAGGAATACCATGTTGATTAACATCCACATCAGGACCAAGCAGTTTTGCTATAGACCTGCCCATTAACCCATGTCTTTGCCATGCTGCAGCATACCTACGGCAATGTAATAACATTTGTTCCAAAGCAAGAGGAGAGTCACACTGTATACAGACTGGTGCAGTTCCCCCTCCTAAAAGCAATCCGTTGGCCAATCGAATATGACCATTCTCAGACGACATAATACAATTTCTACCCTAAGGTTTTGCTGGAATCCAGATAGCTACTTTGAAAGAATTCATTGGTGTTTTCCGACATTAGGCATCTGCTCGTCAAGGGCGTAAATTTTGGGGTCTTACGAACTAATTTCTTTCTAAGAGACTCAGGATGAATATGAATATGATCGTCTTTTAGGTGTTCCTTTTCGATAATCCTTTTTAACCCTTATAGGAAGGGATATACACACACACACATTATATATATATATATATATATATATATATATATATTATATATATATATATATATATATATATATATATATATATAAAGCACGCCCACAGACCTGGCTAAATTTAAGAAGGGTTCACTGTGAACCAAAGATACTGTAATGTACTCTATAGTATCTCTGCTGTTAACCGAAAAAACGTAATACGATTGACTTCCACTAACATCCCCCTAAGGAACCTAGTTTTAGTGACATCTGTCATTACAATTTGAGTTACATATTTCAATAGTATAGTTTAGTCATAAATACACCGTTGAATCACTGAAATAATTAAACATTTTATACATTTAAATACGCCTTGTTTGTCCTTAACCGTGAGCCATTAAATCTAATATGATTGACCACATCCTAATTATAGGGGCCCATCTGCTATCATAATTTTAGTTACGCATTTTAATAGTGTAGTTTAGTCCCAAATTTCATCTTTGAATCATTTTGTAAATCGCTCTGCCACTCCATAAGACACAAGATATGACTTTCTTATTAACAAGAGCCTGGATTTTAACCTTCAGTTTTAAGTCGCTTAGTTGCATATACAGCTAAAATGGGTTACTCATAAATATGCACCGATCTCATTCGGGGTAAATTTAAACAAGTAGCATTTGCATTCCAAGAAAA
Source organism: Macrobrachium nipponense (assembly GCF_015104395.2). Classification (NCBI taxonomy): domain Eukaryota; kingdom Metazoa; phylum Arthropoda; class Malacostraca; order Decapoda; family Palaemonidae; genus Macrobrachium; species Macrobrachium nipponense. The sequence goes on along the minus strand of NC_087203.1, from coordinate 85,069,153 downwards.
TCATAAAGTGACTTTACATTCGTTAGTTCAGTTCTTTGTCATAAATACATTTATAATCACATTTTAACAGCCAATGACCTTTACAGTTACCGCCATCATCATTTCATCAACAAATCAGTAACCAGTCCTCGTGAGCAATCAAATACTGTACAACAAACGTGTCTCGTTGCACTGTCTGGTAAATGAACGATCGCTGTATGTTGCAGTCGCACAGCTACATCTGTTTATGAATAATAATCTGAAAGCCATGAAAATCAGTCCTGAAAGCAGGGCGAGAACAACGCGGGACTATAAATTCCCTTCGCACTCGATAAAACAATCATAACATTAGCGCCAACTTTAGACACTGAAATCCCGAGAGCGCCGACGCCGAAGCTCCATTTTCTAGCGTTCTAAGGGACGAGTAACGGCTGTAATTAATAACAACTTTCGGAGCGAAACATAACGCGGTGGCCTCTCGGCAAACGGGAACTTTTCATTCCGAGTTGCTTTATTGGGCCTCGGTGTTAATTAAACTCTCACATAAGCCAGCTACAGAAAATTAAGAGTTTGCTACAAAACGAAAAACGCGGCTCTGTTACATGTAGGCTAAGCGGTACAAAGTGCCGGGTAAACTGACAAAATAAAAGCGCTACTCACCGCCAGATTTACAAAGGGGCGGAATATCCTTACAAGGAGTTTGGACAGGGGTGGTGGGCGGGGGGGGGGCACTCAAAATGTCTCATATCTAATTTTGGAAAACGGTAATCTCTGATCTGCCCACATCTGACGAATATTGCGAACTTGCTGAACCGTTACCGAGAGAACAAACTGATCAAGCAAGAAGAAATGGCAAGATCCTGAACAAAAAGAAGACCCGATTCCATTATTTATTTGCCATATTTAGAGGACTGATCAGTAGCGCGATGTGATCGCCACCGTTAAAGCAACTGCTAACAAAAAGAGGAAGAAAATCGGAGCCAAAAATCAGAAGTGGACGACGCAGGTATTTTTCCAAGCCAAGACTCGACACGACCCAATCTCGCCATGAACATCACCAATCAGCTTCTCTGGGCTGTCCAGGAATCGGCCTCATTGATGAACTGGGGTAAAATTGATGATCTGGGGCCAGTTTCAATTAGGAAACTACAAATGAGGCACTTGTTTGGCCGATCCCCCATGGACGTCCAGGAGGCGATTTGGAACCAGCCAGCCACAGAACGAGAGAGAGAGAGAGAGAGAGCCCTCCTCCCTCCCAATCCCAACCTACCAGGATTCCCCAGGCCCCTTTCCTCACCCTTTCCCCTTACCTGCACATCCTTCTCCTCCAGTCCAATCACTCCCCCCAACCCTCGCCCTCCCCCTACCAACTCCCTCCAGCTATCCACCCTGGCCCCCTCTTCCCTCCAAACGAGCGAAGAGTCCTTTGGAAGCGGCTAATAGACTCTCGTTGGAATTGGAGATCGGACTTCGGTTATTGATGGAGGCTTCAATGGCGGGTTTAGATGAGACCTGTTTCTTGGTTTGACTCCTCAATTGCGTCGGTAGAGGGACAGGCAGCATTAGTCTCGTTATTTCCCGCGCTTTGGAATAGATGGATACAAGTCCTCTCCAGTCCTGGCAGTTTCAATTGGATTTCATTAATATCATCATTAAAAGAGAAGAGAGAGCTGAGAATACTAGTTTACAGTAATGAGATCATAATGGCGTAAAGCAATGCGCACGAAAACCACAGAGAACCTAAAAGAGGTAAAGGCAAAAATAATGTTTTTTGAAATTTGGAAAGGCCAGAACTGGCATGAGCATGCGCAGGTCAAAATGCTGCTAATCTGTTTGACCTGCAACGTCCTTTTCGAGCGAGCGCTGATTAGATGGGCGGTCCTATAGTATCATATATTCCTTGAACAATAACAAATTATTTTTTGACAGCAACTTTACTAGTACACACATTTCAGTTGATCCTTTTCTACTGAATGTTCTTGGAGTCCTTACAGATTAGCCCATAGTAAATTAATTAAGACCACGGCATCACTTTTAGACAGGGTTTCGTTAATCTTTATCTCTTGGTCAGATATCTTTCGTCAATCCTGTCTTTACTCAAACTTCCATTTTACCTTATAAATAAGGAACCCTGACAGATACTTCCTTGAAAGAGAGAGAGAGAGAGAGAGAGAGAGAGAGATATGAGTTTGACATTCGTTTAATGACACACGTAAAGAGATAATGTATGTGCCAAGTGTGTGGCGGAGAAATGCAGTATGAAAACACAAAGAACAATTCAGCCCTAAATAGACAAATATAATCAAAGATTCAATTAGCCGCTTAATTCACGGCTCACACGAATAGCAATGAATAATGGGGGGTTGGGGGAGGAGGAGATGGATAGCCCCTCCCCTTTAACCCCCTTCCCCACCACTAGCCAGCGCAATTAACCAGAAAGACTTCCACAGTCACGAAATTCTTTCCTTCCAGAGGCGGGCATTTCTGACAGCGCGATTTTTAATGAATAAAAAAAAGTAGAAAGAAAAAACGCCACCGTTGATGGCGAGTTAATACATGCTAAACAAACTGGCATCGCATTTGCATTATGGCGCCTACGCATTTTAATCGCATTAAATCCCCTTTGACCTGCTTGTTTATGACATGAATATGCAATGCATTTCGGCGCTAAATCAAGCTCGTTTGCATCTGGGCAGGAGGAGGAGGAGGAGGACGACGACGACGACGAGGACGACGAGGACGACGAAGCCTACTGAAATATATTCACTCGTATATTCATACATTCATTCATACAGAAATACTGTTCGTCATAACCTTTTCTTATTTGTTATTTACGCGCCTCGCCATTTTTCCTTTTACCCCACATTTTCTCTCTCTCTCTCTCTCTCTCTCTCTCTCTGTGTATATATATATTATATTATAGGTATATAGATATTATATTATGTATATATATATATATAATTATATAAAGGGATATATATATAGATATATATATATATATGTATATATATATATATATATATATCAAATCAGGCGTTGACTCAAGGAAACAGGCCAATCTACATATTTCTTGATTCCAACGTTTCGTAGTAACATTTATTACATCTTCTGGGAATCTGTCAATTAATTAAAATAATAAAATTATAAAACAATCTTAAATTCACTAAAAATGTAAAAAATCGTAAAAAGACTAAAATTTACTAAAATATACAATTACAAAAAAATTATTATCTAAAAGTTGAGACCGCCGACCAACCTTAAGAGAAAGGAAGACTGAATGACAGGAGACAACAAAAGAGGAGACACGTTAACTAAGGTACAGTTGGATGGAGGAGGTTTGGGTATTCAACAACTCTAAAATGGGTAGTTCTTGGGGGTTTGGTGTTTGCCCTATGATGCAAAAATCGTCTCTTTCGATTTGTGCTTTGCAGATTTTTGCATGGTTCCTGATATTTGAATGTTCAGGGTTGGAGAGCCTACTTCCTGTTCGGGAACTTATTCCACGACGAGAATCGATTCTGACCCTCAGTAACCTCTTCGTAGATCCCACATAAGTCCCAGAGTTACACTTTGGGCAAGTATATTCAAATACTACATTTGAGGTCAAGAGGGGACTCAATCGATCTCTATATTTAAAGAAAGACCCAATTGTTAACGGATTTTTTGGTATTAGTTTAATACTAACTGCACCATAATGTTTTTCCATAATCTGGCTAAACCTTTTTCTGAAGGAGTTATGATGTAATAGATGTTATTACGAAACGCTGGAATAAAGAAATATGTAGCTTGGCCTGTTTCTTTGAGTCAATGCCTGATTTGATGCATTCCTTGGTCGTCACCTGCCTACACCTTGGTTGTGTATATATATATATATATATATATATATATATATATATATATATATTATATATATATATATATATATATATATATATATATATATATATATATATATGTAATGGATAATTACATTTTAAATAGTAATCTGAAAACATTACTTGAGAAACGTAGATGTAACGTAATCAGGTCAGGAAGTCATGGAGGAAAGTCTGCCCAAAAACCACAGCCCAGGATGCGTGTGAGGGTGTGAAACTTAGTTAAGCACAAATAGAAACACACAACAACAACTTACTTTCGTGGAAGCCTACTTCGGCTCTCACGAGAACTTGAAACGATGATGTGTCTTAACCTAGATAATTGTGTTCGTTCGTCAACCTGTATCTTTTGATTAGGTTTGCTCGCCTATGATTTGTAATTGAATTGTAACTCAGACTTTCTCTCCAGCTCTTGTCTCATACACACATTCAAAAGCACTTCTCTGCAAGCTATCTCAAGATGTAATCTTTTGAACAAAACAGTATATTTTTGCTACTCTGTGTTTCCACGACTTACTCTCTACCCACGCAAGAATATGAATATCGAGTTCAGAGAATATCTTCGCAGCTCAACTGAGAGAGAGAGAGAGAGAGAGAGAGAGAGAGAGAGAGAGAGAGAGAGAGATCACTCACTGATGTTCGCTATGCGAACCAAAATTACCAACAGGTGGTCCGTTTTGTAAACACGGCGTACCACTAATATTATGAGTCATATGTGATTCATATACATATATCGAGCTACAAATGTCCTTTAATATCTAATTCGCTCTACCTCGGAATTAACATATTTCCATATATGTTTAACCGAAGGGGAATTTTTTAGTCACCCGGGAGCCGACAAATCTCTTATCGACTAAAAAATTCCCCTTCGGTTAAGCATATATGAAAATATATTAATACCGAGGTAGAGCGAATTAGATATTAAAGGACATTTGTAGCTCGATATATATATATATATATATATATATAATATATATATAATATACAATACTATATAATATATATAATATAATATAGTATATATATATCCCTCTATTCTTCCTCTTCTTCTTCTTTGCTTCTAGCTTGTTACCATGGTAACATTTAAAATGTCAACGATCAAAGTGACTGCTCTCTGCTGTCATGCCTTCACGCAAACATTTAACTTTTATTTTAAAAAAATGGAATTAAGATATTTCTTATCAGACGAAGAAATCAAGTAGGAAAGGTATCATATATAAGGTAACTAAAACCTGGAAATAAGGAAAAATTAGTTTCCTTTCCCTGTTATAAATAGCGTGTGTTTGTGTGTGCGTAAAAATCGACAGAATTCCTTTACCAACTGACAAAATATATGGGTGCAGCAGCGTATCCGGAGGGAGTGAGAAGAAATTGTTGCTTTTTATAAGGTTAAAGATGATAGCGGACTATAAAACGATTATAAGGTATATAACATTTACTTTGATTGTTGACATTTTAATTGTTATCTTGGTAACAAACAAGCAGAAGAAGAAGAAGAAGAAGAAGAAGAAAGAGAGAGAGAGAGAGAGAGAGAGAGAGAGAAATTTATAATTTTTTCTGTAGAGTCGAAAATTGTTCTGAAAGTAGGTTAAGTAACAGAGAGAGAGAGAGAGAGAGAGAGAGAGAGAGAGAGAGAGAGAGAGAGAGAGAGAGAGAGAGAGAGAGAGAGCAAAATTTATTTTTTTGATAGCGTAGAAAACTGTTCTGAAAGTAGGCAAGTAACAGAGAGGAGAGAGACGAGAGAGAGCATTTAGAGGAGGAGGAGCAAAATTTATTTTTTTGAATAGCGTGAGAAAAACTGCTGAAAGTAGGCTAAGTAACAGAGAGAGAGAGAGAGAGAGAGAGCAAAATTTATAATTTTTTCTATAGAGTAGAAAATTGTTCTGAAAGTAGGTTAAGTAGCAGAGAGAGAGAGAGAGAGAGAGAGAGAGGAGAGAGAGAGAGAATGCAAAGTTTATTATTTTTTTTGAGCAAAAAACTGTTCCGAAAGTAGGTTAAGTAACACACACACACACACACACACACACACACACACACACACACACAGAGAGAGAGAGAGAGAGAGAGAGAGAGAGAGAGAGAGAGAGAGCAAAAATTTATTTTTTTGAAAGAGTAGAAAACTTCTGAAAGTAGGTTAAGTAACTGAGAGAGAGAGAGAGAGAGAGAGAGAGAGAGAGAGAGAGAGAGAGAGAGAGAGAAAGTGGAAGGTAAGATCATGACTTAGAAAGAGAGAGATGTAACAGATAGCCATTATTCTAACTGTGTATTGTGTATGGCTTACGAAGACAGTTTTGTATAACTCTATATAATACTGATAACTGTACTGTTCTAGTAATGGTATGTAGTGGATAGCTTCAACAACGATAATAAAAACATTTATTATTGTGCTTTGAATATAGGGAACATTACTATGTTATTTTATCATTTCCGTACCTATGCTGTTAAGAATAGAGTCTTCCAGCTAAGCATAAACGTAATCTTAATATAGACGATGCATAGTGACGTTATGGAAATGGTACATTTCTCCTGGTTTAGCGTGTCTTGTGACTGTTTTTAGGTATCAAGGCAGTTTTCATGGACGCTTTTATTATTATTATTATTATTATTATTATTATTATTATATTATTATTATTATTATTATTATTGTGATGAAATGTCATGTGTTTCATTCATCTCTTTGGTCCGAACTCCAGGAAGGTAAGTGACGTCCCTAGTGTGGGGACTTACAATCCCGAGCCTCTTTTACGTTACCTTTATTCTTAACAGTATAGTAGGTACAATCATTTATAAAATAATATGTTCGTATCACAATAATAAATGTTTTCATTGGAATTGCTAAAGTTCCCTACTACCCACCGTTATAAAAAAAAAAACCAGTACAGTTATCAATATTATATAAGATTATGTAAAACTGTCTCAGCAAAACATGCGTAATAGCCTTTTAAAACAATGGCTATCTGTCTTCGTCTTCCGTAACCTTTGCTCTTCTCTATTCCTCATTCAAAAAGGAACCCTCGTTTCCAGAATAATCAGTGAAGTCGGGACGTAACTAGAAGTATATTATAGTATATATATATATATAATATAATATATATATATATATTATATATTATATATACATATATATATATATATATATATATATATATATATAGATATATATATATATATATAAAACTGAGGTAAACTTTCCCTACTAAAAGGGCCTGGACGATCCCCTGGAAGCACTGCCGAGAAAGCTAGCTTATTAAAATCGACTTTGAACAAAACATCACACTGATAAATTTCGAGCAAAAACATTTTACCATCCTCCGCGTGAAGTAAATATGACACACTTCGCAACCAAAGTGATAAGAAAAAAGTATTGTTTCTCAACAAAGTGAATACATCTTTGCATAAGAAAAAGTTTTCCTTCATGCTCCGCTTCCTTTTCCTTTTATTTTTCTTTTTCTTCGTGAGGAATGAAGTGGTTAAGAGGATGACATTTTTCCCATCTTTTTATTTGGTTGATAAGTTTCCTAAGACGACATCGGGGTCCTATTATAACTTGGGTTAAAAAAGCGTCATCCATTTTTGTGTCGTCCCAAATTCCAAAGAATCTCTCTCTCTCTCTCTCTCTGTCGTACTCAAAACGTCTTTACTCTTTAAACTGTCGGGATTATTATTTTGTATTTGTAGGTATTTGTTGTTTGAATTTATTGATGTCTAATCCTACTGTTTACACTAAGGTTAAAAGAGTAACTTCACTGACGATCACGATTATACAATTGATTTTGGCACTTTACATTATTATTATCATTATTATTATTATTGAGCTGTCTCGTCTACATCTGTGGCTATACTGTTGATCATCAAAGAGCAAAAAAAAAAAAAAAAAAAATAAATAAAGGGAGAAGAACGAATAACAACAGAATAAGTATATCTTAGTTTAACCAGACCAATGACCTAGGGCTGGCACGAAGGATTAGATATTTTTACGTGGCTAGGAACCAATTGGTTACCTAGCGAACGGGACCTACAGCTTATTGTGGGATCAGAACCACATCGAATCAACAGAATAAAATAACACATTACAACAGTATACGGGAATCACGTCGCCATCAAAACCCTGAGAGCTAAATGTTTACTTAAACGAAGTACATTAAAAGCAGCGAAACAGATAAAGCAATATGAAAGCATAAAGAACACAATAGCATAAAAGAGAGAGAGAGAGAAAGAGAGAGAGAGCTGGGCGTTCTCTGGTCCAGAGACAACACTCCTGTAATGAGGCCATTAACCTCCCCTCTCAATGGAATATCATTATTGTTTGTAATGAAAACACCTTATTGTTTACATTACTTTCCCCCAATCAAATCATCATGGATGTTGATGATGATGATGCTGTTCCGCTCATCGGATAATCAGTGTTCGATACCGTCCATAAATAAACAGATCACAAAGCTTTATGAAGCATATAGTAGGTTTTCATGATGTATTCATGTCCGGCAATATATTCATCTACTCTGGTATTCATTCTCGCTTTTCTACCCCAATTGCGACCCATATGAGAGAGAGAGAGAGAGAGAGAGAGAGAGAGAGAGAGAGAGAGAGAGAAGAAGCGTCCAAAGAAGCCTGAAGAACACGAAAGTTTTTTTGAAAAATTCGAACACGACAAAAGCCATTAAAGCTGACCGAAGTAACATTATTAGTAAATATATATATATATATATATATTATATATATATATATATAGTATATATATAACTTATATTATATATAGTGTGTGTGTGTGTGTGTGTGTGTGTGCGTTAAATCCGTGGTGACTATTAATTGGCGTAGTGAATCGTTATCTTCTTTGGTAGTTAAGTTGAATGTTGTTGAGGCGTCGTTAATGGGACGCAAGAGACCTCAGCCTGAAATTCGAGTTAAGAAACTGAAGGACGAAACCAAAATATTCGCCTTCACATACACTATTTAAATTGGAGTTTCTTATTCTCCTCATTTTCAGTCTCTCCGAAAAATTGGCAAAAAGCAAAAAGTAAGCTTCTTGTTTTTTTTATCACTACTGAACAATATAAGGTGATATTTGAGCTATCTACTAATACTTTCATCCTACTCAGAATGTTTCTAACGCTCAGAAAAATGATGAGGAACATTTGCTAATTCTATTCTAAATTTTAGAAAAAAATTAACCGACAGAATGATTATGTCAGGAAACATTTTTCTTTGAAATTTGAAAAAAAAAATGACAAACAGACATGAGTAGTCTGCCAGAAAGTGGAATTTCTCATAAGATATATAATTAATATTGGTAAGCGGAGTAAAATCGATTGTCCTGAAGATCAAAAAGCAAATCCAAAAACCAATAATTCCTGATGCCTAGTGCTTGATTTACCAGAAACCAAAGACGTGATGTAAAAGATGGAGGAGGAGGAGGAGGAGTAATAGGTGGTGGTGGTGGAAGCGTAAGGAGACCACCGCTTATTATAATGCCACCCGGCAATTCAATCATGATCTCTTTAACTTTGAAACTTTTATGGAAGAGGCGGGGGGAGAGGGCCGGCGGGCAGCCGGCCGAGCGATGACAGGGGAAGAGGCAAAGGGAAAATATTCGTAAGTGAAATTCCACTGTCGAGCCTAAGAGTGCCAAACTAATTTCAAAAGATATGAAGAGAGAGAGAGAGAGAGAGAGAGAGAGAGAGAGAGAGGACGAAATGAGTTGGGAAATAGTTTGAGGTCTCCGGAGGTTTTTGCCCCACCTGGGTAGGCCACCATGTATCCCGAGGACAGCCCGAAAAGAAAGAAAGGGAAAACTAAAGGCACCTGAGGCGTCTCTTATTAATATTCAGGAAATGAACTTCCACTAACGCCATCTCTGGGTCGGATGTGTAAACTTGTCCCTTTGTCTCTTTTATACGAGGGCGAGTTGTTAAGGCTGGCTGTCATGACGCCCGTTAGTTTTGCATATTTTCTTTTCCCTTTAATGGATAAATTTATAGACTTTTGGCGTACATGCCAAGCACTGGGGCAACTAAGGCCATTCAGCGCTGAAACGGAAATGGACAGTGAGAAGGTCTGAAAGGCGTAACAGGAGGAAAACCTCAAAGCAGTTGCACTATGAATCGTTACGAGAGGGTGGACAGTAAGATGGGAGAGAGAGAGGGAATAGGAATGGCGGTATAGTAAAAGGAACGAAAGGGAGTTTGAGCTAGGGGCTGAAGGCACGCTGCAAAGAACCTTAAGTAATGCCTACAGTGCACCACATGAGGTGCACTGATGGCACTACTCCCCTACGGGATTCTACCTTTAATGCTCAAGTTAATAGTCACCAGTTCAAAGTGATGTTCGAGTGTAAGGTAGGTTTCATTTCAGAATGAAATTAAAAGGAAAAATCGCTGATTAATAATAGTTTACCCTTTTAAGTTCCCCTTTAATAAAAAAAATCTATTAGCACATAAGTCGCAAAGACGGCTTTCTTTTAACTATTCTTTCAGTCGCAAAGACGGCTTTCTTTTAACTACTCTTTCAATTCACTATTACTAAATCATTATCACCTCATTATCATTAGAGCTTACAAATTTCGATTGCTGATCAGCTTACCGAATGTGAATACTGTGTTTCTACCCAGTGCAACAGGTTTAAAAACTGACAGAAGATTATTTCCAATATCCATTAAGTAAAAAGACTATCGTTCTATTGTTAAATTGAATATTATGAGCCACAGTCTAACCCCTAAGACAGATCACAGCTGCATCGTTGATCTCAGCGCCAGGGTGACCGACAATCATCGAATATTCAGAAGAAGACAATAAGCGACGGACCGACCTTATTAAAGTCCCCAAAAAACCTAAGTGAGTCATAATTCATAACAGGCTGTCTTTACAAACACTTGCGCTGATGAAAGGGCACAAGACAAGTTGACACCGCTGACACAAGGATGACGTTAGTCGGAGTTCATTTCCTGCATATTAATAATGGACGCCTTCTGTCCTCGTTTTCTATCTTTCTTCAGAGCTGGAAGTCCAGGCGGCAGGAGAGAACTTCCGGAAACACCAACCATTTCTAGATTTTTTTTTTCCTTTTTTTAACATCTTTTGAAATTAGATGGGCTCGACCGTGGAATTTCTTTGGCGAACACTTTTTTTTTTTTTTTTTTTTTTTTTTTTTTTTTTTTTTTTTTTTTTTTTTTTTTTTTTTTTTTTTTTTTTCCAGCTGGGTCCTCCGAAAGTTTCAAATTGAAAGCGGTCATGATTGAATTGCCGGGTGGCATTATAATAATTGGTCTTCTTTTTCTTCTTCTTCTTCTTCCTGCACATAAAGGATCTTCTGATATTTGTGTTTTATCTTAAATTTATTATGGCAACATTGCAACGTGTAGTAACAATAACAATAATGAAAATAACATAATAATAATAAAGCTTAATCAAGCCTTCAAGTAATGAAATGTAGAGCCAAAAAATAAGTACAGTATATTTCAAGGGGAACGGAAAGCGTAGATATCTACCGAAACCGAAAATTACAAAAGGAAGTTGCTTTACCCATCAAGTCTAAAAAAAGGTTAGAATATAAGACGTAAACAGAAATGAAGTATTTCATGAAGCCCTTATGTGCATATGAGACATCCAAGTCTATTAACCTTGTCAGACAACGCCTGACAAACCGAGTTGGGCAACGTTGCTTCTTGAATTTCCGTATTCAAAAGAAGGGGGGAAAGCGACTCGAAAACAAGCAAATTAACGAGCCAAAATCCTCATTAGGATAATTAATGGGAACAGATGCTAAAAAAAATCGCACGTTCCCATTAACATTTGATCCAATTACCAGGCCCACGTTAATGAAGCGAGGTTGGAAAGCCAACACCCAGGTAACGATCTGCGGATTCCTAATGAGCATTGTAACTTCTATGCATCGA
>NC_087203.1:85032408-85052408 GCF_015104395.2 Macrobrachium nipponense | reverse complement strand
GTGGACCGGACGAATGGGGCCATCTTTAGAAGCAATCCTTCCTAAGAATGTGTCCCCAGTTCCGTAATAGGGAAATTGATTGCATATCCCTTGTAAAAAAAAAAAAAGTGTTGAAAAAACACAAGCACTCAAAATTTTTAGGGTAGGATTTTTTTTTATCAGAGACCAAATGTCACAAGGCGAGAGAGCCAGCAAAGTGTATGAGAAACATGAAACCTTCTACCGACTGGTGCTCTTTCCCTGGCCGCATTCACCAAGGCCAAAGCATAGGCAAAGCTCCTTCAATTAGGTGCAAAATGAGCCTGCAAACTGCAAAAGGCAGCCATGAGCGGAGGCAAAAATTTAAATCTTCTTTTTGAAATCTGATGATTAAATTTTCTTCTCCAATAAAGGCAAAGAACATCAGCCGCCAGCATTCGAAGATGAAGAAAGAAGGAAAGATCCTCTTTCCCAAATCTCCGTCTCGTTCCTTTCGCCCTCTCAACAACAACAACAACAGAAAAAGGAGAAATAGAACACACCCTTCTTAGACAAGGTCGGGGGACTTGCTGGGGGTAGGGGAGGGAAGGCGGCGAGGGAGGGTTAACACCTCATAACAAGAAAGAATTACGAGGCAGACATGGTTCTATTAACGTGGCTTATGATTGTAATGCCCCCTCCTTGCAAGAAGGCGCAAAAGAAGCTTATTTCTAATGCTAAAATAATGAACTTAAATCCGCCCAGGGAGCCGATGATTTTCCCTGTATTTTTCCAGTTCTTAGGAATGAAAAGAGAGCGAGATGTCTCGGATGCCTGAATGGTTCTCTCCCTTCTCAAGGAGGCAGGCCAAAAAGCCCAAACCTATCACCAGGATTGCCATGAAGATGGATGTGCGTCTTCCCAGAAGAAGGCTTATTTCGGACAGCTTACGTTCATGGGACACACACGCACACACACATACATATACACACACACACACACACACACACACACATATATATATATATATATATATATATATATATATATATATATATATATATATTCTTTTTTAAATTTATCATTGTTCAGGTAGATTTCAAGAATATAACATTAAGTCAGCACAATTTGTCATCATTACTATGTTTTTTAATATACTTAGCTCAGCACTTTCGTGCATCAGTGATTATGTGTGTTAACATTATACAGTTATGATTTTTTTGTTGTTGCATGTTGTGTACCTAGCTTTCTTATCGTATAGTTAAATTACGTAAGTGATATTTACGAAATATTGTTTACGAAATTTAATTATACAATAAGAAAACGATTAGATACACAGCATTTAAAAATATATAACTGGGTAATATTAGTACACAGGAATACCGATAGGAGAAAGTACGTATATGAAAAAATTACTTGAATTTTGCTACTACATAATTATATTCTTGAAATCGAGCTGAGCAATAATCAGTTTAATATTTGGTTGTCAATGCCAGTTTTAGTCTTCTGCAAAAGAAAACTAGTGAGATGGATTAGTCTGTCCGTCCGAACTGTTTCTGTCCGCCCTCAGATCTTAATAAAAACTACTGAGGCTAGAGGACAGCAGATTGGTATGTTGATCATCCACCCTCCTATCATCAAACACCAAATTGCAGCCCTCTAGCTTCAGTAGTTTTTTTTTTTAAATTTGATTTAAGGTTAAAGTAGCCATAATCGTGCGTCTGGCAACGTTATTGAACAGGCCACCCCCGGGCCGTGCTGAAAGCATCGTGGGCCACAGCTCATACACCATTATACCGAGACCACCAAAAGATAGATGATGATACGCTTTACAGAAAACTCGATTGTGCCAGAGGAAATTCGGCGGATTTTTTACTTGTTTGAAATTTGAGACAGTTTCGCGTTTTTTTTAAATACAGAATCACACTTCTTATATATTCTAAGATCTCAGACCTAACCCCTCCCCGTCCCCCCAGCACTGAAACTTACCAAGCATAATCTTAAGCTTATTAGCCGTACTCTTCTCAATTGGTGGTGACTTATTTCCTTTGAACGGAACTAAAATTTCCCACTAACATTTTTCTTGGCTGTGGCGATTAGTAACACTATCATTTTAAATTTGCGAGCAAGGTAATTATAAATCTTTATATATGTTTGCACGTCTGTATGTATTTTTTCAACGTTAATACGTCATATGCACACACACAGGCAAAGAACACCTTTATGCCTTTGGATCAACTAATTTCTTCTAATACTAGGAACCCCTTTCGCAAATACCGTCCTTACTCAATTACTGATGACCTACTTCCCTCCAGAGCTAGGATGCAAGCAATATTGTTTGAACGCTGATTGACAAATCTATTTGAGCCAATTGCAAATGATGCTCATCTGTGGCTTTCATAACCTCGCCAAAGACAGAGCGATTATGGCTATACTGAATATTTCATTGACAAAAAGTGATCTATTAAAGGATGTTTAGGCCTCAAAGAATTGCACACACAAGAGATGCAAAAGGTGGCAAACTTTAAATTTGTTGTTAAAGCAAACTATTGAGATGCCTATTTGTATGTCCGTCCGCACTTTTTCTGTCCGCCCTCAGAACTTAAAAACTACTGAGGTTAGAGGGTTGCAAATTGGTATGTTGACCATGCACCCACCAATAATCAAACGCACAAAATTGCATCCCTCTAGGCTCAGAAGTTTTTATTTTATTTAAGGTTAAAGTTATCCATGATAGTGTGTCTAGCACCGGTATAGGTGCCAACAACAAATGCCACCACCGAGCAGTGGCTGGAAGTTTCATGAGCCGTGGCCGAGAGTTTCATACAGCATTCTACGCTGTACGGAAATGCCTGTAAATGAATCACAGTGTATACCGGTGCCAGACACATTATCATGGCTAACTTTATCCTTACATAAAATAAAAACTACCGAGGCTGTTTTCCAGTTTTTGTTAACTTTGATTTTTCTTTCTGAAAGAGGGAGAGAATGTTCTCTCCGAAAGCTTAAATAAAAACTTTCAATTTTTTCCAAATTTTAGTGGGCTTCCTACAAAATATATGTAATATGTTTATATATATATATATAATATATATACTATGATATTGAATATATATATAATATATATATATATATTATATATATATAAAGAGAGAGAGAGAGAGAGAATTGAGAGAATTAGGGCCACCATGGGCAATCGAAACCTGACTCTCCGAATCGGATTTCATCTCTGATCCTCCTTCCCTGAAACAAGACGGCGAGAGAAAGGTCTGTGGGTGGATGCCAGCTGCAACCACCTCCTCCTGCCAGATCCCACACACCTGCTGTCACACAGGATTCGAGACCTACTGCGTCTCTTAAGCCCAAACACTACTCACCCTATACACGCAACCCCGGTCCCCACCCCCAACACAACCCATACACGTATAATCCTCCCCACACATCCCTTACAAGTAATCCCCTCTATCCTCCATCCCCTCCCCTGCAAACGCCACCCCCCTGAAAAAATAAAAATAAAAAGCTAAGGATAGTGCGTAAAAGAATAATGCCTTTGCAAAAAAAAAAAAAATCTCAAACAAAAAATGGTAAATGGCTAAAAATTATTTCGCATATGCTTGAAAATTTTATCTGAATCCTATAAGCAAATGGTATGGGTATGTATGTAATGTATGTAAAAGTGAAATGTAATATTTCTAACTCGTATCTTGGCGGATTCTGAATGTTTTAAATGAGTGGGCATTCTAAGAGGATTCTTAAACGACATTTTAACTAGAAAACAAATCTCAGAATTTAAATTCGCTTGAAAGTAAATGGCCCGAACTCATTGCATTCATCGACTTCTCAACGTGAAATAATTTTTAAACCTAATAAAAACGTTAAATATGCATTTTATTACGTTTATTCGTAATACGGACATAGACTCTCGTTACGTCATAGTCCATTTTAATAGTACAACCTAATGTTTTTAGAGGTTTTATATATATATATATATATATATATATATATATAATATATATATATATATACATATATATATTATATATATATATATATATATATATATATATATATATACATATATATATATATATATATTATATATATATATATATATATATATATATATATATATATATATATATATATGACGATGTCCCTGATGCGCTGCGTTCGTATTTAGAATATATATATATATATATATATATTATATATATATATATATATATATATATATATATATCCTATAAATGTATCTCTATGTTCAACTAACATTTGGAGAATACCTCTGTCTTGTTTAGGGCGTCTCAGCCTTCCGTTCTAAGACCCAACCTTAAATGAAAGTTTACAGGGATTCCCTTCATTAGCGACGCCGGAAGACTCCGAAAGGCTGTTAAGCCCAGGTATTTCCAGACCCCAAAAGACTCTTTTAAGCCCAGGTATTTCCAGACTCCAAAAGACTTTTTTAAGCCCAGGTATTTCCAGACCCCAAAAGACTCTGTTAAGCCCAGGTATTTCCAGACTCCAAAAGACTCTTTTAAGCCCAGGTATTTCCAGACCCCAAAAGACTCTGTTAAGCCCAGGTATTTCCAGACTCCAAAAGACTCTTTTAAGCCCAGGTATTTCCAGACCCCAAAAGACTCTGTTAAGCCCAGGTATTTCCCAGGACCCGAGAGACTCTGTTAAGCCCAGGTATTTCCAGACTCCGAAAGACTCTTTAAGCCCAGGTATTTCCAGACCCCAAAAGACTCTGTTAAGCCCAGGTATTTCCAGACTCCGAAAGACTCTTTTAAGCCCAGGTATTTCCAGACTCCAAAAGACTCTTTTAATCCAGGTTATTTCCAGACCCCAAAAGACTCTGTTAAGCCCAGGTATTTCCAGACTCCAAAAGACTCTTTTAAGCCCAGGTATTTCCAGACCCCAAAAGACTCTTTTAAGCCCAGGTATTTCCAGACCCCAAAAGACTCTGTTAAGCCCAGGTATTTCCAGACTCCAAAAGACTCTTTTAAGCCCAGGTATTTCCAGACTCCTAAAGGCTGTTAAGCTCAGGTATTTCCGGACCCCAAAAGACTCTGTTAAGCCCAGGTATTTCCAGACCCCCGAAAGACTCTTTAAGCCCAGGTATTTCCAGACTCCGAAAGACTATGTTAAGCTCACTTATTTCCAGACTCCGAAAGACTGTTAAGCCCAGATATTTCTGGATGGGTTTTTCACTGCTGTTGCTTTTGCTCTTGAAGGCCTTTGCATTTTTGGAACGTTTTTCGACGCTTAATTAAGTAGAATGTATATTTCGTATATGAAAGTTTGTGTACAAAATGGGAAAGAATTGAAGAAACCGATTCACACGCAACGAGATAAACAAAAGTCAGCGAAGGTGTTTTCTTAGGTACGAGTTTAAACACATGCAAGCATTAAATTTCAATATTCGTATGACAGGTTGGTGAACACACTGCAACATAACTGGTAGAAATAGACAGCTTAACAAGCTATGCAATAACTTTCTTTACAGTAACGACGACAGGTGCAAAGAGCAAGTGGAACTTTTCACCTTTCTGCGTGTATGTTGCTGGATTCCTAACAGTAAAGCTTAAATTCACACCTCAAAGATACCATAACATCCTTCTGAATTGACGAGGATATAGTGAGAAAGAAAGAACTTATAACCTAATAAATTCGAAATTATATCTCTCCAAAAGATGGAGGGGAGGGGAGGACTGAGAGTTTTAAGGGTTTCATCTCCCACAACGGCAGCTTCCTCTATAGAAAGTGGGACTACCATATTTTACAGCACAGTTGTATTCAAGTAACGCATGCTCGTGATAGCCTCGTAAAAGCGATCATGCGAGACTTCAGTTTACCCCAAAATATCGCCTACCTGATGCCAAAAAGTGCACAAGACCGACACCAACAGTAGCAATCTACTGTGGTGGATCCTCACTCTCCCAAACTCGACGCCCGTAAAGTACTATAGTTTCCCCTTCTCCTGCGCGAAATGGAATCCATTTTCTATTCGATCTTACGTGGCTTACTTCCGAAATTGCCATAAATCCGGGTCTTGGCATCTTCATTCCGGGGAAACTTGCGGATGATACACAGAGATGCCACGTTCATACGGGCCATTTATTCTCACGTATCCTAAAGGATTCTCGTTTTATTGGACCGTACCGGTTTAGCACTTTCTGGCTGCTTTTGACAAATTCGTGAATGCCTGGCAGAGGTATGATATTCGGACTCCTTTGAGAAGGGTTTTATTGACAAATTATTCTCGATAGGATTCCTGCGTCGGAAAAAAATGCTTCGACTATCTATGTAAATCAAATTCCCTTCATTTATCAAGCTAAATTGTAAGCAAGTTGAGATAATGCTGACGAGAGAGAGAGAGAGAGAGAGAGAGAGAGAGAGAGAGAGAGAGAGAGTAGTCACAATAATAATGCCTTTACTTCCAATGTTTAGTTTACAGGTGGTACTGAATACGAAAACAAAAATTCATCAAACGATACAATACAGAAATAAGAAATAAACGTCCTTTCCCTTGGGAGAGATCTTTCAATCGAACGACGAGATCAAACGGTGCCTTTAATAAAAACTTTTTCCAGAACTGCCTACAGATTAATTCTGAACAAATTATTAAAAGCCTGATGCAGTAAGTTCACATACTAAATATAGAGACGCGGGTAAAATGATTTAGGGAACGCAGATGGTGGTAGAGAATTCCAGACTGAGAGGTGGAATCAAGGAGCCAGCTGAATCAAACAGGTAACAGCAGCAACCAGCAGCAATTTGCTGCCACCCCGCATTCTGAGAATAGCTGAGTATACTTCCGAATAAGTCCCTCCTTGTTTTGAATTTATTACCGTAAGAGGCGGATTCGTTTTCCTCTCAAGATCTTGCTTGGTAGGTACCTTCGGTGTTTATTTTGATGCTTTTTATAAGCTGCACCTCCTACAATAAATAAATGAATACTCGTAAATAAATAAATATATAAATAAATAAATAAAATTAACACAACGAAGTACAACTTCCTCGTGAAATCTTTCTCATTTACCTCTTATGAAATGAGAGGACGACCATCTCGGGGACACGTCCTTATTTTCAAGAGATTTATTTTTCGTATCCACGAGAGGGAGTCTCTCTCTCTCTCTCTCTCTCTCGTGTAATTCTGACAAATGAATCAGAAACGGAGTAAATCTAGAAAGGCGACTTGGGAGTAATGAAACCGTTTCCCCCATCAGGGGATTTAGATCGGGCGTCCTGACAGCGACGGAGCTTCCTCAAGGTTCGTTTCAGATACCGGACCTAAGAGCTGCTGGGATGGCGAGGGTGAGGGGCTTATGCTCATGCCCTTTCGGAGGACCTTCGGAGGACCTCTGTAAAGGGGGGGAGAGGGAGGTGGGTATGTGTCTCTGCTCCTGACAAGGACCACTACTGGGAAAAGGATAGATGGATATATGCACCCTTCTTATTTCAAGGAGTCCCATTAGGGAAGGGGAGGAATGGGGACGTGGGTTTGTCCAGCTCCTCCAACAGACTCCTCCTCCTCCAGGGAAATGGTGATTGGGAAGGACAGGGCCCACACACCCTCTCAAGGACCTCTTTTATGGACAAGGGTAAGCGGAATAGCTGGAGGAAAGGTGGGGACGGCGGGGGCTATGATCACACCTCTCGAAACCAGACCCACATCCTTCGCTACTCCCCTTCCCCCTGACCCCTGCCCCTACTCCTTCAGAGTTCAACGCCATGCATCAAGATTTGAGTCATAAATAAGGGAGTTACATCGTTATCAACCAGAGGCACCCGCGCGCGCACGACCGCCCTCATACCCACCCACTAAGGCCAATGATGGAAATTTGTAATGCTTTTCATCTCCGACGCCCACCCAAGCCTTCGGTCCCAGTCCCTGAGGACTCACATCCCGGGGAACCCCCTGGGGCCTACAGCCCCCCGCCCTCAACCCCGGCAACACTTTTTCAAGGGTAAAGCGCTGATGGATGATATTAACTAAATCTCGCCGTGGATTACGGCTTGACATTTTTAATGGGATGTTAATTGTCAATTTGGAAACCGTTTGAAAACTAATTTAGCCCGTCTGTAATGACTTGATGAACAGTTTTTATCTCTTTCATTTGACTAATTCACTTGTTCGACTCCATTCGCGCAAGGGGAGCTACTAAAAAAATAAAAAAAAAAAGTGCTGAATATGTGCTACCTGCCCCAGTTATCCGATTCTTTGATTTCGCGGATGCTCAGGAAAAAAAAAAAAAATGAATCGCGAACCGCATGAAGTGGACACCAATATTTTCGCCCCATAAATTTCATACACCGGATACATTTTGCCAATAGCAAGTGTCAACAGAGCAAATGCAAATTTTATTCCTCTCTCGTCCTTTCATCCTCTGAATTCGGCATTGCTGATTCGGAGGCGAAATCTAATGGTCGACGCGCGAATCAATATGGAACAAAATGCGATGCATTAAATTCATTTCCCTGCTGGAATAACTCCTGATCACCAAAAGCGGTTCTCGGAGCCATGTAGCGCAACGTTGCCGTTTTTTCTTCACAACATTGGCTTTTAGCAGTGTTACCATACGCAGTTTTTTTTTATTTAAATGGTTAGAATGCGGAAAATTTAATGGTTAGAATGCGTATTTTCCAATGTAGAATTATTTTCCGTGACGTAAAAAAATTACACGTCACTAGCTTAGCATGAATTATTTTTGACGAAGAAAAATAAAGTATTTTAATAAATTCAAATATATAAATAAACAGGATATGTTTTATAGCTTTATTTTCATAATAAAACATAAAAGGGCAAAGTGAAGAATTTTATTCCTCAGTGCCGTGGCCTGTGGTCAGAAAAGCCACGGAGGGTTGCCAGATGTCACCAGAAAGCCACACTCGTGGACGAAATTCCTCAAAACGGCGGCAACCCTGATGTAGCGTCGCGTCATCCTCCCATGAAAATGTTTCCGATGCCATGTCCACCCACGACACACACAAGCGCTCGCGCGCGCTCACAAAATGAATAAAAGTCCACAGAATTTTCTCTGTTCGCGAATAACAAAGGGTAAAAAAAAGTATAGGGCGTTTTTCTCATAACCAAGGTCTATAGACCTTGTTCATAATCATAACTATTTTGTATGGGTATGCGAGATAAAACTTCAAAATCAAAATTTACAGTTTTGCTTTGAAGGGATTGGAAGATCTTTACACGACATTATATTTATATTCTCTTCCCTATGAAGTTTGGCAGCATGGAAATAACATTTCCAATTGTTGGTATCATAGTGCCAAATTTTCTTTGCAGTAATTTCATTGCCTACCAGCAGAAAGTTATTACTGATCTATTTATTTATTTATCTTTTATTCATATGTTCTTAATATTGAAAGTTAGATCATATAGTGCCGCTGATGTCATTCTTGTAAGCTATACTCGTTTCTCATGCAGTAAGAAGTAAGAGTCATAATGTTTGCAGAATGGATTATTGAGTTGTGTTGTCAGTGGAGAATTATAGCCTCAAGTAACGTAAAATTGTGGTTTTATTAGTTAGCCGGTCTCGATTCCCTGTAGTTGCGGAGCTTTTGAGCAACCAAGTTAATTGCCTTGCGTGAGGTTTGCAATTGCAGTTGCCCTTTCTAGTTAAAATGTAGACCACTACCCTTCTTAGCGACGGCACTTATGACCACTCACTCACCTATCGGTCTTTGCTCTCTTTTTCTCTCATAAGTGCCGTCACTAAGAAGGGTAGTGGTCTATATTTTAACTAGAAAGGGAAACTGTAATTGCAAACCTCACGAAAGACAATTAACAAGGTTGCACAAAAACTCTGCAACTACAGGGAATCGAGACCGGCTAACTAATAAAACCACAATTTTACGTTACTTGAGGCTATAATTCTCCACTGACAACACTACTCAATAATCCATTCTGCAGACATTATGGCAGTTATTTCTTACTGCATGAGAAACGAGCATAGCATACAAGAATGACATCAGCTGCACTATATAATTTAACTTTCAATATAAGGATATATAAATAAAAACAATAAATAAATGAATAAATAAGTAGGCCAACAGTATACTGCAAAGAAAATTTGGCAATATGATACCAACAGTTGGTAATCTTGGAAGTAGACCCTCTTTTAAAACAAGTCTTCTCTATTTTCCTTATCAAGGATTTCTCCTTGATAAGGAAAATAGAGAAGACTCTATGCAAAATGAATGGAGTTGATGCAGCAATCCTTTTTAACAACAATTGGTAATGTTATTTCCCTACTGCCAAACTTCATAAGGAAGAAGATATAAAGTAGATCTCTCAACAAAATGAAAGTTCCTTAAGTAGGTAATTCGGAGAAGTTGTCTCACTGCAAAGAGTGCGCACATTATTCTTGATCTACTAACACGGGCCTATTGGAGTAATAATCCATTTAACTGACCATAAATAAGATTTAACCTTTAACAACACCATCTTATTTTTCTTGTGTAATCAGGATATACTGAACGACCACCTTCAGTAGCTCTAATGTCATCAAGGATTACTGGTTTTATTCCCATGCACGTGATCCTATTACTATCACTGATAGCTTCTAGTATCCACCAGATTTTTAAATATTTTTTTGCTTATATCAAGAAACATACATTTACAAATCTTACAATTGGTAATATTGTATATACATCATAATATATCTGCATAAATAAAACTACTAATTAAAGCACATTCACTGCGTTACAACTTTTACCATTGATATAAATATGTTTTTGAATTACAAACATAATAATTCGTGAATACTTTATGAACAGAAGTTTTAAATCCTATTTTCCATTGAAAGTATCAATCTAAGTAATTGCGGTTCAATACTTATAAACCATTGCCGTATTCTCATCCTTTTTTGAGTCTGCATCAAAATCTAACCTTAAAATCCTCAATATCAACCTGAAATCTTATATTTAAAAAATTGAATTTCCAGCGAGTCTTTAGCCTTATTGCAAGATACATGAATTAAAAATGAAAGCTTTCCCATATCAATGGGAACGATCACCAGTGAAGTATTGATAGCGTAAGTATCCCAACCCATAAGCACTTGGCATGAGGACTTCTATAGTAACTCTATAAATCTTCTACTAACGTATAACTGAATGCAATTGCACAACAGTGGGCTGCGTTTCATCTATGCCGCGAGAACATTAATTTCCAATTGAAATGACGCTCCATTTCTAATTTACACGCTCGTTAATCTTCACGCCATGACACACGGATTCTAAGCAGATTTACATTCAGCGAAGCCTTTACGATCTGTAATTCATTATTCATGGATGGAAAAATACACCCATTATTTATAAGTGAATGTTTTTTATAACATGATATTTTCATTTAGAGAAATCAACTTTATCATGGGGAAGGGGGTTTTAGTCGTAAACTAGTAAACGCATGTAATAAAACCAACTTCTCTACTTAAAGTCCTCCTGTAAAAATATTCTTTTAGGGCTAAACAACTGGTGTTGTTCGGTCAAAAGCAGCAACATACAAACCCAGTTATCAATATTATTATCCATCCATATATGGTGCATTCATATGGGTCTAGGTTGACCCCAGTCAGGCAAGGCTCTCAGCCTTCAGTTGCATTAGGACTGAAGTCACTGTGAAGTATCGCTTGAACGACGCTTTAGCACTTTTCGGCCATCAGGGACAAGAGAAACTAAGGGAGGTAGCCGGTTTGGATGACAACTGGACAGTGAAGTAACTCCCAGTTTACTCCTGTTAGTCTTCCGAGTGAAATGTTCACGAAGACTGATTGACAGCTGAACGTCAGCTTTCATTCTGTGCTCGTAACATGAAGTGGATATACCAGGCAGAGCAGGTCTCGGTCACATATGATCAAGGAATTCAGATGCCTCTATAAATAACTTTCTCTCTCTCTCTCTCTCGCATCCAGTTACACATTCTGTGGGTGGAAAGCATAATTGGCCTTATTGAAATAACTGATACTCTGCATGCTACTTGAAATAAAGGGCAGGATTTTGCGAAAAAAAAGCAACAGAGGCGCGCACGCACACAACACACACACACTATATATATATATATATATATATAATATATATATATATATATATATATATATATATATATATTCTGTGTTTGTTTCTGAATGTATTTACATTTGCATGCGCCTTCTATAACATTTAAACAAGCATACGCGTTCCTGAGTTCGAACTGGAACGAGGAATCTTTTTATGTAGAATGAGCAAGCAACTTCAAATACCAACCCACTTCTAGACTATAAGCGGTAAGTCTTGCGTTGCTCAACATGGTTCACGGTGCATCGTGACATCATGTTGCTTCTTTATGACAAGACTACATATGTCAAAGATCTGTATACCAAATTATCTATCTGTCTATATATATATATATAATATATATATATATATATATATATATATATATATATATATATATATATAATCATTAAGCTACAAATGTTTAATATGGAATTCACTCTATTTCGGGAATATCCCCGAAGGGGAATTTTCAAGTGATGAATGGAATGGTACTGAAGAGTCTGGAACACTCGACACAGTACCTTTCCAACGACTCCAGTCGACGTAACCACTCAGCCATCAAGAGAGGTATAAGTTAATGCCGAATCTGCCGTACTTATTTACCCAGCGAGAGCGGAGAAATTGTATTTCTTTGCGTTCGGTAATAAACCCCCTCCACCATTGGTGCGTTTGAACACACATACACGCAGTATATATATATATATATATATATATATATATATTAGGAAACCCTGTAAAGGGAACAAAAAAAAAATACAACAACAGAGTCACCTAATAGACTTGTGATAAAATAATATCCCATTACCGTTTAATTTAATAGCACGGCAGAAAAACGACAGAATTAAACTTGCAGTCGGAAACTGCAAATCCATCCCTGTCACTCTGCAGGGCTTCGAATTCAGAGACGAAAACATGTCATTTCCGAAAGGCGTCGAACGGTACGGCGGGCGCGACAGCTGTCACGGAAGATCCTAAAGCTAATTTGAATAACTTCCATCCCGGTGTTACCCGAGCTGCGTCTAATAAGAAGGGATTACACCTCTATGAATCACACACACACGAGAGAGAGAGAGAGAGAGAGAGAGAGAGAGAGAGAGAGAGAGAGAGAGAGAGAGAGAATACTATACCGCTACGAATCGGTGAATTGGGACCGAAAATGGTTCGGATTGCGTTCATGTAATGGCGTCACAACAATATGAGTCTAACAATGGTGTCACAACAATAAACACTAAATCTTGAATCCTTGCAAAAATGAAAGAAAAAAAAAAAAAAAAAAAAAAAAAAAAAAAAAAAAAAATAAAAAAACAATGAAATAATCACGTGAAAACACACGAGCAGAGAGAAATATTATACCGCTACGAATCGCAGAATTGGGAGCGAAAATGGTTCGGATTGCGTTCATGTAATGGTGTCACAACAATATGATTCTAAGGAACTAAATCTCGAATCCTTGCGAAAAACAAAACAGTGAATTAATCGTGTGAAACACGAGAGAGAGAGAGAGAGAGAGAGAGAGAGAGAGAGAGAGAGAGACTAATGGGCCCGTTCGTAAGGTTAAGTGGAAGGCGAGTATCACGAGGAATGAAAAGGAGGCTTAAACTGGAGCGTGATTCCTGGGAGGAGGAATCCGGAGACGATTCCAAGAAAATGTCATTCTGACTCTAGAGGATCCTTCACACCACAACAATCTAGTCAACGTTTTATTATTTTAGTGCCACTCCATACACTTGCTTACTTCTTACTTCAAGTGGTTGTTTATAGGCCTATAGAGTGGAGAACTGTGTCCTCGTCACTTTGAAATAAATCTGATTACTTACTGGGGTTACTAAGTAAGTATCTCGTTAACTTTTTATCATTTAGAGGTGCTCTATTTACTTTATTTCACCGTCCATGTAGCTGTTTTCCCTTTCACGTTTGTTATTTCCCATTCCGTGTTTTTTTTTTTTTTTTCAAATCCAAGTTGCTATTTCCCAGTCCGTGTCCTTCTTTCAAAGTCCAAGTGGTTATTATTTTCCAATTAAAGAAGCCTATTTTTTTATCCTGTTTATAAGTCTACGACTAGAATGAATGAGTTGCCCTAAGAGAGGCTCGACAATATTGGCTACAAGATGAAGCGAATCTTACAGCCTAACACACACATAAGAGATAAATTTGGCACGTTTCCATTTTCTTTTTCTGATATCGATACCAATTAATAGTACCTCGTTTCAGCATGTTTTAGGCCTGTACCGAGATTGGTTGGGGAGGGGAGGTTAGGTGGTCGATCTGGAAGTCCATATTTTCTGTTAACCAAAGTCAATACTTTGAATAACATCTAATCAGGTAGAAGTGCATACACCACTTCTCTTCTTAATATAACTAAAATAATATTTTCAAGTACTTCATCTTGTACATACCTATATATGCAATGACATTTATAGAAGGAAAGGACCAGTTTTGGGAAAAACGACACCGCCCCCACATAAAAAAAACTATGGGTACGGGTCTGTGTTTTATCGCAACGATGACCTGGCGCTTCGTTTACGAATTCATAACTCTGCTTTGATGCCTCAATGCTATATTATAAGTTTATAACCGTCTCTTCAAACTTCATCTCTCTCTCTCTCTCTCCTAGAGGCATTTCTTTACCTCGCAATAAAGCATCCCAGGTCCCGTAAAGTGAAACCCTCTTGTTAATTAAGTAATTCTAAACCTATTAGTTGTCTTGAAAATGACACCGGGAAAGGGAATCTCCTTATTAAGAAGCCCGGGTGGATATTGCCTCTTGAGAGACGGCTAATTATCCATCTTTACCAACTGCCTCGTGTTAGGAGGCTCTCTGTTCTGGAAGAAAGGAAAAAAAGGACCAAAATGTTTGAAAGTCGGAAGTTACCGGAGGATATTGTTGCAAGAGACCGGCCGGTTTCAGTGGGAGTTTGAGTTAAGGGTTATGGAGGGGATGGGGAGGGGCTATGATGGTTAGTGTATTAAGGGGATGGGTAAGATAGGGGTTTGGGGAAGGGGGTGCAATTTGGTTAAAATTTATTACTTTCTACTGTGTGGGAGAGATTTGGTTTTTAATTGGAACAATTCGAGATTGTTTAAACCAAGTTAAAGGCCTTTTAGGCTTCCTCCACGTGAATGTATTAAGAATTACATAGGGGACATCAGGATTTTAGAGGCGACTAGGTGGTGCATGGCCGAAAAAAAAAAGGTTGGGAACCACTGCTGTACTTCATTGTAGTAGTGGAGGATTATAATGCTCTGTTATGATTATTTTTCTCTTTCTGAGAGAGACGATATTGCGAAATGTTGGTCACTTCATCAAAGGCTCAACCAGGCATGGGATCACTTCCTACACTTGACATTTTACCATTTTTGTCTATTCAGCTGTCTATGGTTGAGTATGCAAATGCATGTAGTTCGTAAGTGTGTGTGTGCGTGTAAAATATATGCGTGTTTTTATACTACGAATGTATGTAGACTTCATATCTATATTATATATACATATATAAATGTATATATAAATGCATATACACATGTATTTGTTTTGTATGTATGGTATCTTTACGTTGCATGGAACCAGTGGTTATCCAGCAACGGGACCAACGGCTTTACGTGGCTTCCGAACCACGTCGAGAGTGAACTTCTATTACCAGAAATACACATCTCTAACCCCTCAGTGAATCGAACTTGCGGACATGCAGATCACGCCACTGAGGCGCTTACACACACGTATATACATGTATATAATGCATGACCGTGTATCTTCCTGCATATAGCCTACACAATACGTGCAACGCTCGCATGTAAAAGGGACGGACTCTCTTCTCCAGCGCTTTGCTTACAACGCCAACAAATTAAGAAAGGTGTCGACGCGCAAAACAATGACTGTAAAGAAAAACCGTTAAAAGAAGAAGAGGAAGAAGAAAAAAATAAATAAAAATCCCGGAGGAAAACCTTTGACAAGAATACTCAATCAAGAAGTTACAGGAAACTTCTCCGTTTTTTTTTTTTTTTCTTTTTTCTTTCCGATTCCTGCCACTCGATGCTTGATCGCGCCCAAGGATTCACGAGGGGACATCAGATTAAAAAAAGGAAAAAAAAAAAAAAAAAAAAAAAAAAAAAAAAAAAAAAAAAAATGAATTTCTGAGAGGAAAAAAAGATTCTATAAAGGACTCGCTAAGATTTAAAAATCTTCCGTCGTCTCTCATTAAAAAAAGGTAGAGGGGAAACTTCTCTATTGATTTTTCACTTTTGGTTAATTGAGTCTACGTTAGAATGTCATCTCTGAGCTCAGAAATTACAATAACATTCAGCTGTATTTGAAGAATAATGTCCGATTATTTCTTTCACCAAAAGAGCCAACCTATCTAGGGCCTATATGAGAGATCATTGGAGCTCCCGGAAAAATTCATCGACTTTGTCTGTAATAAATGATATTGATGGCGACTCAGAGAATTAAAGGTAAATTTAAACCTTCACCGAAGAGGTATCTAAATTTCTCTCTCTCAGTTAGCTATTGAGTAAGATCTTGAAGCCTTATGTAAAGACATTATTTGTGCTTTTAACTGAGAGAGAGAGAGAGAGAGAGAGAGAGAGAGAGAGAGAGAGAGAGAGAGAGTTAATACCTCTTTTGTCACACTCCAAATTTACCTTTAATTCTCTGAGTCACCATGACAATCTTTTATTCATCCCCTTAGTTATCATGATCTGAGAGATCATATTAATCTTTCTGGAAAAATTCCTACACACACACACACACACACACACACACACACACACACACACACACATATATATATATATATTACAATATATATCCACACACTTCCACCGGTATTCTTAAAAGATAAGATTACTAATTTTATGTCCATTTCCTCCTTGGTAGCGGGCCACTACAGTCGATTAAGTATCAAGTCCTTAATTTGCTGTTTAAGCATTAGGCCAACAAAGGGGTTTTAATGGAGATTATTCCTGTTGTTCCATTAACCCTTTGAAGTGAAAAACTAGGCTCAGTTTTCGTGGCAGTGCAGCGGGTTTAGGCTAAGCACTAGATTGCATGCCTAAAATGGATAAAAATGTGTCTTGTGTAAACCTCATGAATTCAACGCATCTAGGTGATCATAAACCTAAAACTTCCCCAAAAGCTTTCACTGATGTAAAGAGCCTCACACAAACATCAGAATAACTTTACACTTGCCACACTCTTACCTTCCCGCGTCAAACACAAAAGAGTACTTGACATAACCGACACAGCGACACTGAACCGCCCTGCCAACTCATTTGGATGATTAGCAATACGAAGAATGGTGAAAATCTAATGTGGTAATAAGGTACAGTATTCACGTACGTTAGTGAAACGCACCCTCATTAAGAGAGAAGTCATCAGATTGTCGTCTTATTGGTTTCTGCCTTGTAGAAAATAAACTAAAAGTTAGTTATAAACGTAAATACAAGAAAACGTGACGGAGGTGACAATTACAGAGACAAACACCACATGACGGGATTTTACAACAGAAACCTAATGCGATCCAGACGATTGTTAACAAATATTTTTATTATTATATTATTCCTTATATTGGGGTGGTGGGGGTGGGGAGAGATTTCCTAGCTTTGTGGGACTAAACGGACACTTGATCATAACCTTACTCGCACAGGGTTGCTGGGGGTTAATTCTTAAGGCAAGGCACCCCAGAATTTTCTAAATATTTTTAGTGAGGGGAAGGGGGAGGGCGGAGGGATAGGGTTGGCAACGACCAAACCCGAAAAAAGACTTCCCGATAAACCTACTCCTACTTTTACTACTATGACTGAATTCGAACTCCCTTATTTCTCTTCTACATTAGATGATTTTAGAGTTAAGTTATCCAAGAAGAGTGAGAAATTCGAGAAGTTATTGGGATTATTATTCTCAGGAACTAGTTTCCGTGGCGTGCATGATGGAATGTGTGTTATAAGGCTAATTGGAATAGGACACATTGGTGAGTGCCCCTGACACTGATTTTTTCCCGTCTTCTAGAAGACCCAAAAATAGTGAGTAAACTTATATTGCAACATCGTCATTCGAGAATGCCGGTACTCGCAGTTTCCAGTAACCCAGATCATGTTATTAAGTTTGCAAAGGGCTGCATTAATGAAAACGTGAGGCAGTATTACATGTCACTTTCTACGCAGGCATAGCCTAGGCTATATCTTATTGTAGCAATCGAAGTTTAGGCTTATTTTAGGTGTAGCCTGAAACGATAGTTAGGCTTTCTGGATGGCCTAAACCTAAGGGTTATAGGACTTTGTGTCATCCTCGACTTACGATGTAAAAAACTGAGGGAAATTGCGAATGTATGCTAGTGCTTGAAAATTTCTTACCTTTGGATCTGTGGTTCACCCGTTTGTTGACTCATAAGTAAAAACCAACTCACTTCTACAGAAGATATGTTGATACTTCCACACTAGGCTACAGAAGAACTGTCGACAAAGTAAAAACACGTGTACAGTTCACTATGACGCTCAGCGGAAATGGGCTGCAACCTATATATTCGTCTCTGGTTCGTGAATATAACAAGCTCATTTTACACATCCCCTTATGCTGATTTTTCGCAACACTATGTATCAGGTCTATTTCTTGCCAATTCACCTAGGACAGGTTTATTAGGCTTATCTTATTTTTGTAATATGAAACCGATGAATAAGATCAGCCTAGTACTTGTCAATGGAAGGCCGAGTATTCACGATCAGGTTTGCTTACCCGTCAGTTCATGGAATCTGACGTTTAAACTTTAGTGTTAATAGACGACAGTCGACAGTTTTAATAAGCGCGGAGTGCGCTCACCGGAACGGATGAACTGCTGGAATTGCCCAAAGTTCTACCGACCGACTGACAGGAGATTGCGTGTGTGGACGGGTATGCAACTATTTTGTGACAGTTCGCCGGTGGAATTTTTGGGAATGGAACCATCTCAGCCGCTCGCACCAGAATATGATTAAACTATGTATAGGCCCATTTCATTTCATTGTTCGACCGCTATTTGTAGACTTGAGACTCCAAATCATATACAATGAATATTTTTTTTTAAATATTTCCATATCCTGCCTTTTTATGAAAGGCGTTACATAATAAAAGTAGGCTTCACGATCCATTTCATGAATAACCGACCCAACCTCCAGTTCTAATTTAAACTTATTCATTAGTTTTTGAATAAGAATAGACATCTCTCTTTAGAAGGCAATATTTAGACCATGCCCTTTTACTCCGTATTGTTCTTTCTTATTATTAAGCGAACTACCGCAGCAGCTGTGTATATAGCTCCGCCTCAAAATCCAGCAATTTTTTTTTTTTTTTTTTTTTTTTTTTTTTTTTTTTTTTTATCGGTGCCACATACAAAAGGGGACGAGCCCTCGCTGCTATTGTGTTTCTTCGCAGCTGAAAATATACATATATCTTCGTACAGAGAGTACATTTTTACATGATATATATATATCGGCGGATAGGCCGCGAAATGCTCTACGTTTTAGTATATGGAATTAAGAGTGTACAGAGGAAGGACGGACATTTGGCGAAATGTCGTTCTTACACTACCATGGATATAGAGGGAAGATTGGACAGCATGATAGCCAACCAGTTTGTGACGCGTACAGCCTGGCACCATTGCTGTATGTTGATTATTATGTAAACAATAATGCAACTCATGCAGTCGAATGTGAAACCCTGTAGCACTCTTTAAAACTTTTTTTTTCTTTTTTTGCTGACCTTCAAAACTTAAATGATTTATGCACCATTTACTGTATACAGTGTGTGCTGTATGCAGAAATAGAAATATTTAATTTTGCTGGTATATTTTTTCTGTAGTTAAGCCATAAAGTTTTGCAGATATGGTGGCGTTACAACATATGATCATGCTGCGTTGACAGCCAATTTTCTCAGCAGTCTTTAAAGATTGGTAAATGATCTTTGCAGTATTTACCAAGACAGTGTTTACTATAGTTGTAGAAATGAAAATGTTTATTCCGTCTGC
>NC_087203.1:85002408-85027408 GCF_015104395.2 Macrobrachium nipponense | reverse complement strand
ATGGCAAAATATTCATTTACTAATAATACTTTGTGCTGCAGTTCATACATATACATATATATATATATATATTATATATATATATATATATATATATAATATAATATATATATATATATATGTATATGTAGACTGCAGCACAAAGTAATTATTAGTAAATGAATATTTTGCCATGTTATTTCTCTAACAATATTTATGTGCCTTTCTATTAGATTCCGTATTAACTTGTGTTTTATTTTTCAATAAATCTTTTAATGGAGCCCCTCTATTCATAATAGAAGCCTTTTCAGAATTATTTTATTTTTCTTTGTTGGAACAAATACTTTTATGCACAGTATTGTTTAGATTTTTGCTCCGGAAATAATCACACTTCTCGTTTAAAAAAAAATAAACTTGAAATTTTTAAAAACTGGATTTTCAATACTTTGTCTATTTCAATACAATCGTAATTTTTAAACAATACTGTTCATAAAAGTATTTGTTCCAACAAAGAAAAATAAAAATAAAATAATTCTGAAAAGGCCTCTATTATGAATGGAGGGGAGCCATTAAAAGATTTATTGACAAATAAGACATAAGTTAATACGGAATAGAAAGCGACATGAATATTGTTAGAGAAATAACATGGCAAAATATCCATTTACTAATAATGACTATGTGCTGCATTCTGCAGACATATAATAACCATATATAAAGTTATGTAACATATCACAATCATACTGACCTGTAATTCAACATGATTATTTACATTGCAGTTAGGCCAGCCTGTAAGAATAACTTAGACTTTCATAGCTAGCCAAGACTTGAGCTGTATTTCAGTCTGTGGAGGGGGACAGATATAAACATCAGCATTCCTGAATGTTATGCCAAATTAGGCTACCTTTGCTAAGTTTAGGTTAGGCTATGGCAGGCTACCCTCGGTTATTTGATGATTAATCCTGGTAGACTGGCTAGCTGGTAAAGTTTACTTGTAGGCTAGCTAGTTGGTAAAGTTTACTTTTAAAGCTATAATGTAGTATAAATTTGAAGTGTAGGGTAAAAATGATAATTGGTAAAATTGAAGAATAGCTCACTACCTTTCAGTGTTCTGGCAGATCAAATTCAGCCAAGTCCTCTGCATACAAGGGGGTTTTGAGAACTAATTGATGACATTGAAAACAACATTATAATTCTTCATTAATACTTACAACTGCAGCAGGCCCGGGGGTAGGCCTCATGATAATATGTACATTGTAGTACTAGTAGTAGGGAAAATTATCAGACTTAACCATGGTTACATGGTCTGACAGTAACCCTACATGCTAATTTATTAGGCTACATGAATTTAATGTCAAATAGGCTTCAATAAAATGCTTATTACAACATTCAGTATTTTATTAGCTCAAAAAGCAGGCGTGTAGTTGATTGCAAGTTGACTGTGATCTAACACACATTTACTTGAGGTTGTTTCAACACTGTTGTAAAGATTTTCATGAATGGAAAATAGCACTATCTTGTGAAATATGATCCCCTGTACTTGTGGGATCCTGTTTCTGTATGGAACACAGTTGATGGACTAACACTGGGTGCCAGAAGTGGCTTTGTTGCCGCTGGTCTCTGCAGTCTCTGCTGCTGCCATCTTTCAGAGTCATCGCATAAAAATGGCGCCTTTTGTGCATACGATCGTCACTTGTCTGTCCAATCTCTCGCCTCTAAATCTATGGTTTTGGGACCTTTCCCTGAAAAAAGCGTGATGCCACATCTTAAAAACTAACCATAGGTTTTTTCATGAAAACAATCTCATTTGGTGTCTTACACCCAAATCACTGTTGAGTTACTTACACAACCTAACCTAACCTAGGGGCATAAAAAAAAAGGGGTCTGGTGCAATACCAGCACACATCTCTCAGAAATTTGCTACCCAACCTGGCAATCAGGATGCCATATCTTAAAAACTAACCAATGAATTGTAATGAAAATAATGTCATTTTGTCTCCACCCAAATCACCATAGAGTTAGTTACCTTCCCTAACCTAACCAAGGGGCATGGTTAAAAATTAGAAAAAAAAAAAAATCGGCTGATGCAGTACTAGCATACATCTCAGGAATTTGCTACCCTGCCTGACAATTAGGATTTTTAGTGCTAAGTTTTTGCGAGGTTTAAAACAGCCTAGATATTTTTATTTCAACTCGTATTTTGGTACTCAGGATGTAGGCGGTCTTTGAGTACTTAGCATCATATTTATAACTTTTGTTGATTTTATCTTGAAATATTCCGAAAAATACAAATAAAGTAATAGTTATGGAGGCTGAAATTAAAGTAACTTAGAAAACTGATGTTTTGTTTTATAATATTTCATTGAAATATTTAACTCACATGGTACGTATATCATTTTCCCTTTCCTCGCCATTAAAAATAAACATTGTTCGTGTTCATAAGCTTGAAAAAAACTTTTGGTAAAATCTCTCTCTCTCATGTTGAATAATTTTGCTCTTCCTTACCCTCATCCATATATAAAAGAACTGTTTTATACACACGGAAACAGTTTTAATGAAATCTTGCGGTTATATGTTGACTAGCATTATCCATTTTTGAGATGATGTTATCTAACATATATAGGCCTGGTTCCGATCTTAAGCAGCCGCACTTAGTAGTCTTGCAAGAAGAATCTAATGAATGATAGTTCGTTTACGCTCTTTAATAGATAGAAATATCCATGTATGCCTTAGTTCATTCATTTGTCAAAAATGCTGTATGAAACTTGCAAGTTAAACCAAAGAGATGATGTTACAGGTATCTGCGTCATCAGTAGTGCTATTATACAGATGTAGCTACTGGCTCGGTACGGCATCTTTCAGTTTCTTATCCTTTGTAGGGCAAGCAACTCATGCCTGAGATTTCTTGGGAAGGTTGGGCTTGGAAATGAACCGAACACTCGCGTTTTTAAGGTTGATATCACTTCTGCCTGCGTTCACATAATTTCCTCGTAGTTTTATAGTTGGAGATCCGTAGCGCAATGGTATAAACAATTTTTTCATTTCGATTGTTGGCATGGTTTCTTTACGAAAATGTTTAGAAGTCAGGAAAAGCGGAAGGTAAGGTAAAAATTAGTTATTATCATTCACTGCAGATTTGATAGACGAGCAAGTTGAAGTGTCGGTGGGAAGAGCAGTGGCGTGTTTGTTTGAAACAAAAGTTAAATTAAAGATTGTAGAGGAAGGTGTGCCGTGTTAAAGACTTACGTAGATGTTGATGGACTATAGTAAGTGTTTAAAATTCTGGGATGGGGTCGTAGAGCCAGCAACATTCATTTAACAAAAGAATGCGTTTAGGAAAGAGACAAATGGAGCAGTTCTGAGCAAGAGACTGGGTACTCGCTACTGTTGATCCTACGGTGTGGGGAGAAGTGAAAGTTTTCTGCAAGCGTTGTTCGTTTCACGATTCGGCAGTTGACATAATGAATGTCGCAGTGGCTTTTTGCGTTGCTTTTCCTTGGGAGCTTCCTTTTGTCTGGGGAAACTGTACTGTTCATATATATATATATATATATATATATATATATATATAGTATATATATATCTATATATATATATATGGTGTGTGTGCGAGAAACGTGCGTTATTTTAAACAAATACAATTTTTCTAGTTCTTAATATTTATATCGGTATAAAATTCATGTTTCTCAAGATACTGCAAAGTTGCATCAAAGACCCGAAGCACACGCCCTTGTACAAAGGATAGCTAGCCAAGTTTTCCATGAGAGAGAGAGAGAGAGAGAGATCGTCTTAAGTGATTTCTGTGAAGGTTGTCCTTTGAGGAGAAGAGAGCATCAAGTGGGAGCCAAGAAGAGGAAATTAAGAATGACGGTGACAATGCTCTTTTTCGGCTCGGTGGAATCTTTGGGGGTCTGTTAAGGGCCGACGTTACACATAAAAGCTTTATCATTTATCTTTTTTTTTCCTTTCGCTTTCTTTTCTCCTTCAACGAAAAATTCCGCCACCTCCCTCCCCTACCTCTCTCCTTCTCTCTTTCTCATCTCAAAATGACTGTCGCTTTTGCCCTTCTGACGTGCTTTTATGTGGAAGAAAATATGAGAAAAAGGTTGATAAATAAGAGATACAACCTTTTACTCGAAGGCTTTGATGTGTGGCCGACATTTACACGCGTGGCTATTTTCCGTTATGTTTATCAAATGTTTGTTTATAAATGAACAAATATATACTAGAGTTTTGTTTTTGGTTTTTACCATACTATACTAAAATATTCGTATATAACACACACACACACACACACACACACACACATATATATATATATATATATAATATATATATATTATATATATATATATATATGAGAGAGAGAGAGAGAGAGAGAGAGAGCAAAAAGAAAAAAAATTCTTTGGCTTCATACTTACAATACATCTGTCCATACCATATACCTAAGTTTCAATATTTGTACTAAAGTACTTTGATTTGCAGTGTTAGTGATTTCCCTTCACCTAAAACATTGAGTTTCTTACTTCCATTTCCTTAACAATTAATTTACTTTGTTTTGAACTTCCGACTGAACCTCATACAGACAACCCCAAAGACTCCAAAGATTTTTGTTGTGTTTTCGTTGCATATATCCGTTTTATGTTTTCACTTTCCTACGGTGCGTTAAAAAAAAAAAAAAAAAAAAAGTTGAAATGGCTTTGCCTGTCCGTCCGCCCTTTTTCTGTCCGCCCTTAGATCTTAAAAACTATTGTGGCTGGAGGGCTGCAAATAGGTATATCCATCCTCTAATCATCAAACACCAAATTGCAGCCCTCTAGCTTCAGTAGGTTTTATTTTATTTAAGGTTAAAGTTAGCCATGATTGCTCGTCTGGCAACGCTGTAGGACAGGCCACCATTGGGCCGACTGAAAGTTTCATAGGCTACGGCTCATATAGCAATAAACGCTGTACAGAAACTTCAGCGCCTTTTTTTACTTGTTCTCTTTAGGTTTGGGGTTCATTATATACTTTTGATATAAAAAAATATTGGGAGAGACATACATCATTCTGAGAGTTTTCATATTGGAAACACCAGTAATGATGCTCTCTTACGAATCTAGGAAAGCTTGACGTGGAATGTTAGTTCGAAGTATGGAGGTACACCCACACAAATGTTTTTTTAAGATTTTTTTTTTTTTTTAAACTGCAAAAACTGTTAGGAAATTTTGGCGTGCGTCAAATGATACGTACATGATCATCTCCACTCTTTTTTAATGTAAAGGATACGTGCATGATCATTCCACTTTTTTTTTTATTTGTAAAGTGGATAACATGCAATGATCATCTCCACTCTTTTTTATTGTAAAGGATACATGCATGATCATCTCCACTATTTTTATTGTAAAGGATACGTGCATGATCATCTCCACTTTTTTTATTGTAAAGGATACATGCATGATCATCTCCACTATTTTTATTGTAAAGGATACGTGCATGATCATCTCCACTTTTTTTATTGTAAAGGATATGTGCATGATCATCTCCACTTTTTTTTTTTATTGTAAAAGGCTACATGCAATGATCAATCTCCACTATTTTTATTGTAAAGGATACGTGCATGATCATCTCCACTTTTTTATTGTAAAGGATATGTGCATGATCATCTCCACTTTTTTTATTGTAAAGGATACGTGCATGATCATCTCCACTTTTTTTATTGTAAAGGATACGTGCATGATCATCTCCACTTTTTTTATTGTAAAGGATACATTGCGCCATGATCATCTCCACTATTTTTATTTTATTGTAAAGGATATGCCCATTGGATCATCCTCCACTTTTTTTTATTGTAAAGGGATAGTGGCAGTTATCATCTCACTTTTTTTTATTGTAAAGGATATGTGCATGATCATCTCCATTTTTTTATTTTATTAAAGGGATATGGTGCATGATCATCTCCATTTTTTTTTTTTATTGTAAGGATACTTGTCCATATCAAATCACTTTTTTTTACATTGTAAAGGATACGTGCATGGTCATCTCCACTTCTTTTGTAAAGGATACGTGCATGATCATCTCCACTTTTTTATTGTAAAGGATACGTGCATGATCATCTCCACTTTTTTTTATTGTAAAGGATACGTGCATGATCATCTCCACTTCTTTTATTGTAAAGGATACGTGCTGATCATCTCCACTTTTTTTATTGTAAAGGATACGTGCATGATCATCTCCACTTTTTTTATTGTAAAGGATACGTGCATGATCATCTCCACTTTTATTTATTGTAAAGGATACGTGCATGATCATCTCCACTTTCTTTCTTTAAGTGC
Organism: Macrobrachium nipponense; assembly: GCF_015104395.2. Classification (NCBI taxonomy): domain Eukaryota; kingdom Metazoa; phylum Arthropoda; class Malacostraca; order Decapoda; family Palaemonidae; genus Macrobrachium; species Macrobrachium nipponense. The sequence continues at coordinate 85,021,118 of NC_087203.1, read as the reverse complement.
GAAGAGAAATCTTAATGTTGTTGACTGTTTTGGAGGGCCTAAACGTCTTAAGTCATAGTTCGCTAGGAAGTGTTCTCTAGTTCTCGGTATTCGCTGAAATGAAATGTAATAGTTCTACCACTACAAAGAATAAGAGCGGATTAGAAAACGGTGTAGTTAGCACATTAAGGTATCAGTTCTAGTCAAACGAAAAGTATACTAACCTGCTGTTCTCTTGCATGAACGCCGCGTTTAGAAACGTATCATTATTAATTTTGAACTGTGACAGTAACCTTCAAGGTGGTGCCCTTGCTACAGCACTGAAAGTTCTTTTAATTCTGCCAGAAGTTTAAGTATTGTTCATAAGGCTTCCCATACTACAGGGAGATAATATTCATGTCAGCTTCTTCAGATAGGTTATCCACATTTTTTAGCATATCTCTCTTGGCGTTAGAAACATCACGAGGATTTTATTTTACAGTCAAGATTGGTCTAAGTTGTGGTTGTCTTAACAAAGCTAGTTGTAAATTAGACCGTCGCTGGAAGCCGTCATGTTTAGCCACTACCTAACATTGTCTTGCATAAATTTTTTCCATGATCCTTTTATGTTTGAGGTTTTTGAAGTAGTGCGTTGTACTTTTATTCCAAAGATTCTGCATCTTTATTCTATGGAGGTTGTAGGATATTGCATTGCCCATTACAAGAGAGCGAATTTCCAATACCCTGTTTGGATCATTAGGACATTTTGCATATATTTGAGCACATTTTAAATATCAAAGCTTTCAGTTGTGGTTTTTATTTTTAATTCCCCGAGTACTTTTCCTTATCGATTTCCTTCTGCGATGCTGTAGGACACAAGACCGACTGAATTCCATGCTCATGCACCACATTCATTACTGGCTTGCTTCTCCATGCCATTTTCCTGCTGATGATAATCATCACAGCAGTCCACCCCTCCCCCTCCCCCTCCCCCACCCTCCTCCTCCTCAGAGTCACCAGCCATGGAATTGGAAGTGTCATAAAGTTGAGCAACACGATTATAACTTCATAAACTCCGCAGAGAATGATATGCAAGTTATTTAAAAGATTGTAGTGGCTTATGAGATGCTGTGATGGTTCCAGTGAAAATAGCGTCAGATGCCAAACACGCGGAATTAGGCCGATCGAGAGTTTTCCGAATCTAGATTTTTATTCATATTTTATGCCGTGTCGCTTGTGGTCGCCTCCCCCATGAATATGTTTAAACTCTCCTATGCAGTGTTTGACGTTCGAAATTAGCTTATATATATATATGTATATATATATATATATATATATATATATATATATATATAATATATATATACACACACACACACACATATATATATATTTATATATATATATATATATATAGATATATATATATATATAGATATATTATATATTATATATATATATATATATATTGATATATATATATCCACCCTGTGATAGGGAGTAATACTACCACCGTAGGTCGTGCGTGTCGTAAAAGACGACTAAAAGGACAGCTGCTGCCTTGCAGTCGTACTTTTTTAGTAAGAGGCTAGGCCCACCTACAATAACTGGAAACTGCTGCCTTGCAGTCTTACTGTTTAGTGAAAGGCTAAGCCCACCGCCAATAACTGTGGAAACTGCTGCCTTGCAGGTGGACTTTTAAGTCAAAGGCGAAGCCCACGGCCGATAACTGGTTGATGACAGCAAGGGCATGCGGTCGTAAAAACCCTTTTGCCAAATAATAAACCATTGCCTGATGTTGTAAGGAAAGGCGCATCAGGAAACTGACCCCTTAGTGTAGGGATAACGGTGGGAAAGAAGAAGATTATATATATATATATATATATATAATATATATATATATATATATCTATATATATATATATTCATATATATATATTAATATATATATATATATATATATAAACAACAAAGGGGACACAGATTTGAATTGTTATGAGAGGATGAGCGTGCTCCGTTAAAAAAAACCATTGTAAGTAAATACATGAGTATGAATATATACATATATATTGAATATATATACTGTATTATTGCACAAACATTTACGTTTCGTTACTTGAACTCATCGTCCACCTTAGCAAGAAAAAATATTAGTTTCAGGAAAGAAATCATTCAAGCGAAAGTGGGCATAAGTCTAATGATTAAGAAAACGTGAAAAGAAATATGAAGACTCTGCATTTTGAATAAGTAATAATAACTTTCACTTCGGCTGTAGTTATCATATGATTACAAGGTGATAAAATTATCGTCTAATTTTTGGGGAAAAAGTCATAGGAGGAACCAGCGCGGTGCCGGAAAGTTAGCTCTAGTTAGGAACTTTATACGTTTGAATATTCCTAAGAGACCGCAGAGCTAATTCATTTTACATTTGTTCCCAGTTTGTCAGGATCAAGTAAAAATTTTTTTTTTTTTTTTATTAATTGGAGTCATTATGTTGCTTGTGGTCTGTCTTTTGCTGTAACATTCCATCTTTTTTTTTTTGAGTGCTTGTGGTTGTTTTCTTGACCAAACAAAAAGACGAAGGATAGAAAAAGAAGGAAGGTGGTTGGTTTGGTGTTTGCGTTCCCCCTCGGTGGTATCGGGTTCGATTCTCAGCCATTTCATTGAGGAGTGAGAGATGTGTATTTCTGGTGATAGAAATTCACTCTCGAAGTGGTTCGGAAGTTACGTAAAGCCGTTGGTCCCGTTGCTGAATAACCACTGGTTCCATGCAACGTAAAAACACCATACAAACAAACAAAGACAAGGACATTAAGGAAGGAAGGTGGTTAACCTAGATTCTAGAAGGAAGTCATGGACTTCAGCTTCTTGATGGAAGGAGGGAAGGTTATAATTCTCGGGAAAAATCAGAGGGTGGAAGAAAATTCCTAAGCAAAAATGACCTGTCGAGTGCAAGTAATACTAATTTTTATTGTGTTCCGTTTTTAACGTAGAGAATCATAAAACAGTAACGCAGTGTCAATGTCCGTACATAGTACAGGCCCGAAGGACAGAGTAGGGCGAAACCTCTATGTAGTTAACCTGGGCAACTGGAATCTGTATGTCGCTTCTAAGATTTGGCCCATTGATTTACGTGGAAAAATGATTGCAAGCGCCTCAGTAGCGTGTTCGGTATGGTCTTGGCCTGCCACCTCGGTGGCCGCGAGTTCGATTCTCGGGCATTCCACTGTGGGGTTTGAGATGTGTATTTCTGGTGATAGAAGTTCACTCTCGACGTGGTTCGGAAGTCAGGTAAAGCCGTTGGTCCCGTTGCTGAATAACCACTGGTTCTGTGCAACGTAAAAACACCATACAAACAAACAAGGCACTTCAGTGGCGTGGTTGGTATGGTGTTGGCGTCCCACCTCGGTGGTCGCGAGTTCGATACTCGGCCATTCCATTGAGGAGTGAGAGATGTGTATTTCTGGTGATAAGAAGTTCACTCTCGACAGCCGTTGGTCCCGTTGCTGAATAACCGCTGGTTCCATGCAACGTAAAAACACCATACAAACAAAAACACAAAATCAAACAAACAAAATGATCGCAGGCAAGAAAGCCAAATGGCATTTAAATGAGGTCATTCTAAGTTTTATGAGAAATCTCGAACGGAAGCCGTTGGTTGCTCACTGGTGTCTGTGCTGGCGTGAATCATCCGCGTACTCATTTACAGATATGTTCATATCACGTATGCTTTACCTACCACAGTGTATGCATGCATGGACGTAATTCCTTCGAAATAAATCGTCTGATTTGCTAGAGTGAAACTTTTATGTATCAGCTGGGTAGGTCGACTGTAAAGTTTCCTTTCGTTGCAGATGTTACATGTTAGTTCTTTTGCAGTCATCTACGACTATACTTAAAACTTGATCGAATGCAATATCTTAATAACGTGACAATGTTTTGTTTCTCTTAGGAGCCACCCACTTTGGGAAACGGCTTATTGGTGAAGACATGTAATTTAATGTGTATGTATATAAATTCTGTCATGGGCCTTTTTAGTGTGTATGGTCGTGAGGCAATAAAACAAAGAGTTCGTTTTTCCCCTTTTTAGTGTTCTGAAGAGAAAACTGTACCGGCTTTGCTTGTTCGTCCGCACTTTTTCTGTCCGCCCCCGGATCTTAAAAACTGCTGACGCTAGAAGGCTGCAAATTGGTATGCTTATAATCCGCCCTCTAGTCATCAAACTTAGCAAATTGCGGTCCTCTAGCCTCATCAGTTTTAATTTTATTTAAGGTTAAAGTTAGCCATAATCGTGGGTCTTGCAACGTTATATGATAAGGCCACCAACAAGCCTTGGTTAAAGTTTCATGGGCCGCGACTCATACAGCATTACACCGAGACCACCGAAAGATAGATCTATTTTAGGTGGCCTTGATTGTACGCTCCAGCGGCTGTACAGAAAACTCGATTGCACCGCAGAAACTTCGACGCACTTTTTATTTGTTGTATGTCATTCTCTAGCAAATAACATAGAGAGTCTAGTCTGCCTTGATGGAGGCAGAATATGTAACATACTTTCCTCTTGGCCATATGGTTAGTTTATACATAAAAGACAACGATCTGTTATGTTCAGTTTTTAGCTGGTGAATCGTATACTGATGCGTAGAAAGGTTTAGATAGTTTTTTTAAAATTCGCAATTGAAGAAGAGGATAGTTAGAAATTAACTTTAGGCGTGTGGTTACATTTTTGGCATTTATAATTGCAGAGGTAGTTAGTCAAGAAATTAACCTCTCGCGTGTAGGTTGTTTATTGTTATTATTATTATTGTTTATTTCGAGCAACTATGCATTCATCATCTTAAAAACGATTTATGATTTAATTTCCAGTCACGTTAAATGTAGGTCTCTTTTAATCACTAAATATGGAATGTTGAGCCCCAGGTTTTGCAATCCATTAAAAAGCGAAGCCAAAAAGGTTAAAACATTATGTTATTTCGGTGTAAATTCACCGATAGGACACGGCTGTCCACGAATTTTATTTGCGTTGAAGACTTCAGGGTTGGAAATTTTGTCAGATTCATGATGGACAAAATTTATTTATATTTGCAGTTTCGGGGAAAGTGCTCACCCGTTGTTTTGGTTATGATTTCCCCCCGCTTGGCACAGTCGGGTCTATTTAGAGTGAGGGAGTAATAGTTCTTTATTTTCGGTTAATCGGGGAGTTACCCTACAAACTACTTTGTTGTTGTTGGGGGGGGTGGGGTAGGAAAGCCTAAAAACGTATGGAAAAGGTGTTCGCGTTGAGTTGAAGACAGAGAAATTTTAGGATAGGATATTTATGATTTATTCATTGGAATGAAAGTATGAAAAATAAATAATGTGCATTTAAACAATACTGAAAAATTAATTTAATGAAATATAGCGTATTTATTTTAATTTTTGTCGGTGAAACAACGCTCTATTTGGCCATAGATTTTAGCACGTGCCACAAGTAAGCTGGAGGTGGGATCACGCCTTGTTTGTGTGGTCTGTATATTAAGTCTAATGTTTATATTTTCTTTTATTTGGTCAGTCTTTTATGAGGGTCTGCTTCGTTTAGCTGACAGACTCGGGAGAAAGTCATATGGTTTCCAAAGGTGACCATCAAAATACAGGCTTTTGGTGATCCTCTCCCCACATTCCCATTCAAGGCCTGAAATGGCCACCAGAACAAAGGCCTTTGATGGCTCTGTGAACAAAGGGCTTTAGTGGACGTCCAAATGAAGGCCTACAGTGGTTATCAAATCGGAGGCATGTAGTTAGTTCCATCAGTTCCAAAGTATTTGGAGAGGTTGATAAAATAGCCATCAGTGGCCACATAATCCTAGCAGTTGCCATCTACCAAGTAATGGACAACAAAGGTCTTTGTTGTCCATCGAAAAGAAGTTTTTATTTTCAATTAGGTACATTTTTTCAAGAAAACTGGTTCATCTGTTGAATCAGGTTTCCGCCATTGATTTTTGGTTAAATTTATGAGCCGTATACTATTTTGCAGCTTCTAATGATTGATTCTAATCATTTCTGCCTCTCCATAATCATTTTTTTAAGTTGGAGCAATATGTTCTGGTTACTGAGGTCTGATTAGATTGGTTGTTAGTTGTTCTTTCCAGAATCTTTTTTATTTCGTTAAAGGTGTAAGAGTGCAGTTGGGTACTATCTGTTAATTTTTTTAGGGTTTTAGGGTTTTCCGTATAAAGTCGATACAGAACTGATTAAACGCGTAATTGTATAATTTTAATAAAAAGAAACGGAAGGTGGTGTCCTCAGATCCTCAAGGCGTTAAGGATAATTTTCCTTGCCTTTTAGTATCATGCATCCAAGCAGGACCTGTTTTAATGTCACAAACGACTTCTCGTAATAAGTTCTAAGGCAGAGTTCCTCAATTCTAGATCAGTGAGCCGCTACAGGGTTACACATCACAGCATATCGCTGTTTACTGTGGAATAGGGTTACTTCTGCATACTGACAGGTAAAGTAAGATTGTGATTGCCATTTAATTCTGAATATTTTTTTCATGAAGTATTGTAATGTATAAGTATTTGTAGTCTGTCGCAATTTTAGTAGTGATGATTTACATTTTGATCCTCATCAAAACGTGCCAGGCACAATCCCTTGCATCTTTTGTTATAATTCGTGAGATACTAAACACATATCAAGCACAAATACTAGTTTACGTTCGATGTTACTCTTCAGCATGAAAAGTCATCTCTGGAATTCTGTCAGTCTGCTGATTGGGTCGAGATCATAAATGATCCTACGTACGGATTTTAAATTTAGTTTGAGCAAATGATTCAGATGTAGGTGAGGTCCAGTTCTGTAGTCTAGTGGCTTATTTTACCGCTGTGCATTAATGGGAATTTCAGTCAGTATATTTCCTGTACGAGTGTTGCAATGACTAGCATGTATTTGTACTGCTCTATCGATATGCTAACCAACAAACCATGAAGAAATTGTTTCACAAGGAAAACAAATTGAAATCCGGACTAATGCTCAACCTTAGTAACAAGCCATGATTAATTCGGATATGGAGAGAAATGGCACCCCGTAGAATTAGCAGAACCTTGCTGAAGGTTACCAGGAAATAGTAGATTCGATGAGGGAAGTTGTAATGAAAATTATGGCGATAATTAGACAAGAGTTGCAGGAAATATTCATCAGTTTCGATTAACGTAACCGTCTCTTTTTGCGTTTATCAGACCAGTCAATCAGTCAGTTCCACTTAAATCGTGAAACGTGATCTCCTCCTCCTCCTCCCCCTCCTCCAAGGCTCTTTTCCTCTATCCCCATCCCCCTCCATCCGTCATTCCCTCCCCTCCTCCATGCCATGTCTTAGTACTCACTCACTTTCTAAAACTTCTTCCCCATCCTCCATTCCCCATTCCTCAGCCTTTCCCCACACTACCCACCTCCCCGGCCTTTCGGAATACTCCGAGAGTGCCCGAAAACTTTTCTTAAAAGTAGAATTAGGCTCATAAACTCGGATCCTTTTCTAGTGTGACGCCCACCAAGTTTGATATTGGCATTAAGATTCATCGACGTTCCTCTCGCCTCGGAAAAGCAATAATGCGCCTTGCTTCTGTGGATTTTCATCTTATTGGTGTAGGGAAACTCTTGGGAAGGAAGGAGAGGATTCGAGCGCCTTCCTTAACCGTCTCGATATGGAGACGGACGGACATCTACGGTCTGAATATATCACAGATGTTTTAACTTGTTTTTTTTGCTGCCGTTCGTTCGCTTGCGGTCTGGTTTGTATGTTGACTGCCTTTGCTTCAGCTTGTACGTTGTTTCCTTGGTTGTATCTTGTTTGTTTGCTTACTTTCCGATTCGTATACGTCCGTTCCCGTGGCGATTTCATGCGCCTATCATTTCCCGGTGATAATGTCACGAAAATTCATCACCAGTTAGCAGTTATCCCTCCTTTTGAAGCTAAAGAGACTGTCTTGTTATAGACAAAGCAGTATTTCAAACTAAGTACAGTACTTGTTTGAAGTTGTCTCCTCCATTATCATGGTCCTTAAGGAAAAATTTTAGTATTAGTTGTGATAATGAATGCTATGCCAGTGTTGTTATAATAATCATAATAACTGTGTGATTATTATTAGGCTCCTTGACCAGAATACTGAGCTAAGCTTACTTCTTGCTCATGCATAAAAGGTAGAGTAAACGTGTTGGTATTTTGTGAATTTTATGACAAGTGAAAATAAATGACTGTACACATGGTTACTTGTGTACAGAACATACAAGATGCGTATTCGTATATATTGTATACTGATAACAGATGGTCATTTTTTAGAGGAAAAAAAACTGTTTTTGTGAGGCCCTCGTTTCAGGGAATATTTTCCTTAAAAATCATGAGCAAATATATTATACTCGAGAGAGAAAGAGAGAGCGAGAGAGAGCAGCAAAAATTCTAATAGAATCTCGAGGTGAAATGAATCTTTTGGCTGAAAATGTCCAAGTCCAATTATCGTTTTTCATTTGCCCCCTTCAGGATCCTTAAACTTTTCATTTTTCACTTCAAGACCTTTTAGACGCCTTTTATGGGCGAGATGAGAGAATCAGGAAAGACCGTCAATGACTCATAAAAAACGACCCGTGAAACATGACGGGAAGTTCATCCATGCCCAACGTCTCTCATCCCTTCTCCTTCCTCCCTCCCCCCTCCGCCCTCCCTCTTCCCTCTCCCTCCTTCCCCAACCTCATCGCCTATGACGGACGAGGTGATTGTGACCTGTATTCATGTCTGAAGAGAGGGTTAACGAGCCGCCGCGGCGCCGGGCCGAGGGAGTTTAAATATTCGAAGATCCTTGCTGCCAGGTTACCCAAGTAAATAGTCGCTTCTCATGGCACTGAATAATGAATGATTACTCTCTCTATATCTCTCCGGTCAATTTATGACTCATTGCCGCTTGCTTCGTACTACCAAGGTGTGTTGCAGGTGTCAGTGTAGCTCCTCGGCGTTTGGCAGCGTAAGTTCTCTTCTTCATCTGGGGCCTTTTCTTCAATATTAACCGAAAATGCTAAATGAAAAACCTTTTCTTCAATATTTAATGAGCTCTAAGGAAATGAATAATTTTACATCCTCCACGAAGAGGTTATATCGTTTGCTCGGCTTTGTTTGTCGGTTTGGTACCAGACATTTGTGTGTGCAATGTTACGAAAGGAGGACATCGCTATTGACAGCAAGCGACTAGATTTTGAGGAGGAGTAACGTAGCTTTCGTAAAGAAGATATATTTTGGAGGGACACTGCACAGTTCTACGAAAGTTCGCAGTCTCTGAAGAACGTTGTTTTATTCTCGTTCTGTGTTACTTAAGGACTTGGAATTGAGTCTTTTGTAGAGTCCCCTTTCATTGTAGAGAAACCAATGGTTCGGTTGACACAGTACCCGAAAAAGAGAAGGAAGGTTCGGGGGAATAAAGAGCTTCTCCGTAAAGGATGGGTGATTATAAGTTTGAGAAAATGGAAACGGGAACAGAATTTCAAAATTACAGAGACTGGGGTAAAGGAGTTGTGACAAGTGTACAATATTTTTATTAGTTTATATTTTGTATGGTTTATTGATGGGTCATTCTTTATCTATTAGGCTGCTGTTTAAATCATAAGTTTTTATATGACGAAGCGTTGTTTCTGATTGAAACGAGTTTCGTCTATACACACGCATACATATATATATATATATATATATATATATATATCACTATATATATGTGTATATATATATATGTATAATGTATAATATTATAATATATACATATCCACATACGTATATATATATATATATATATATATATATATATATATATATATATATATATACATGCACGTAGTACATGTATACATGCGTGCCAGCTATTGTAGATTTTAATTTCTCTCTCCCACATTTAGAATACGCGTAACGCCTGATTGGGAGGGGGACAGGGAAACTACAAGAGGGATGTTTCCCACTTTTCCTAGAATTTTCAATACCACAAACCCGCTTTGGAAGAGTAACACTTACATTTGCGTGGGTGTTTTGTTTCTGTAGGCGACGCTTTCCAAGACCTTTGGTTTATGCGGCTCTCTCTCTCTCTCTCTCTGTGAGGTTCTGAGCATAAGGGTTAATGTATCTTTCTTATAAAAGAGAGTTATACATTTATTACTAAAACTCGTCACGGGCGAAATCCTACCGTCTGTTACAAAGCTCCGAAGGGTCACATTGAGGCGCAAGAGGTTAGTGAGTGACAGTTTTGACAGAAAACGAAATAAATGACACAAGATGAGATTTTTTCTTGCTGCAAAGGAGGATATGAGCTTTAAGTACAGAATCGTTACTCTTCTGCAATTAGCTCACGTTAGCTGTTGAAACAGATGTTTGAATGGCCTCTATTTCAAGTTGTTCAAATTATTTTCCGTTTTTGCGTCTTTCTAAAAGGACGGTTTACCAGCCTTGACTCTATTAGTCATTACCATTTTGGCCTCGTCAGAAAAAAGATATAATACCACTGTGCTTGTTTTCCGATGGCACTTGTTTATATGAATAGTGGATCGATATCAGTTTGCCATCAATTACTTGAAATGACTTTGTATGGGTAGCAGAATCATCTGTGGTTAAAAAACTGCTGATAACACCCGTCAGATCTCCAAAGGGGAATTTCATATTGTTCTGAACTGCTCGTTCACTCCTGGAAAATGTAATCTAACACTAAAAAAATTGGCCTTGAATGGAGGAACAAGAGATCACAACAAAGAAAAGAGAGAGAGAGAAAAAAAAACTATGGCGACTGATAAAGGAGGAATTTAGACAAAAGCTGGACTTTAGTTTAAATGCACTACATTTACATTAATTTACAGGGGTCCAGGAACTAGTAAGGTGGTTGATTGTCGATCCACCGGAAACAGGTGGCTGGGCAACCAGACATGGAGTTCAGAATTTTGTGCAAACGGGTTATTGTAATGCAAGACTTATTCCAAGGGATTCCCAATTTCTCCCACAATCAAGCACTGTGTTTGTCTGCAAAGAGATTGCATCCTAGCGTGAGTACTGAGGCGAGGGAACATGTGGTGGAGCATTACACACTACTTTCTTTCAATCAAAAACTTACAGACCACTCAGAGGGAATGGAAATGTCTGGGAGTTTACAGAAGGAACTGTTACGTTGCTTGAATTAACTAGGGGATGTTTACTAGTATCACAAGGGGAGTAATCACAGCGTTGAACCAAGATTTGGGGGAGTGAAAAGCTAAACAAAGAGGGGTGGGGAATGTCGCCTTGGAAGAATGGAAATGAAATACAGAAAAAAGGCAAAACAATTCCCTGGCTGAACTGGAATTTACTCTCACAGTACCTGGAAATCCTGGGCTTGGTAGTCTTCTTATCTGCTGATATTCCTGTGCACTATGGAAGTATAAAAATACTTAGGATTTCCCCAGAGGAGGCAGGGGTAGCAGAAGGGGTGAAGTGGTGTCTGCAGGGCGAGGTCTGAGGAGCTTCTGAGTCTGAGCTGCTGGGTCCCTGCCCTTTTAAAATTTCTCCTGGTAGGCTCCGCCCAAATCTGGATTTTCCTAGTGGTGGGTTAAATTCAGGACAGCCAATGTGAGCAAAGAGAGTTTGTCTACAGAATGAAGGCTTTCAGTTCAAAGGGGCAACTTATATAGACAAGGTTGAATGAGTCTTGTTATAAGAAATCTTAACTTTCCTTGGTTCTGGCATAAAATTTTTAACACCTCCCCATTCTAGAGGACATTTCAACCCTAGACAGGTTAGAATGGACAGGACAAGCCAGAAACAAGGACAAATGACAAATATAAATTACTGAACCTTCCTTGCTCCCTTGAGTGGAATTATCATATAAGCAATATTCAAACTCTGCCGATGACAATGTTCATGAAGGTTTACTCGACATGCAGAGGATTAATGATTAATTAGAAATAAAGTGTGACGCGAGTAAAAACTAACAACTTCTTATATTCCAATAAAGAATACTCTTAAAATATAATGTCACACTGAGAATGACAATGAATGGCAAATAATGATTAGATAAAACTTAACCTACAGGGTAATTTATATCATATATAATACTGCCAGCTTAATTCTTTAAGGCAACACATACTATTAGTTTACCCTGATGGGGTGATATGATGCGATCAGGTGTGTTAATAGCCCTACGATTTTGTTAAGTGACTTTGTCTTGTCACAATAAGACGCCTGACGGTATTAATTACATCTTAGTAAACATTAGTGCAAATTAACAAGTATGAAATTAATCTCTATAGAGATTAAATAAGATTACACAAAAATGTAAATTTCACCAGGCAATGGTAATTTCACAAAATATAAAGACTAGGAAGTAACAATAAATCAGCAATTAAATCAAAACAATGTATAAACGAGCCATGCTTCGAAAATATTTCTAAAGTTATGGCAATTTTTTGCTGGATAAATTTTTTCCTAGTCGGGAATGCTAAGTGCCTAGGATAGGGCACTTGCCAATCGTGGCACTTATATGATAGTAGTTTATAGTGAAGTACTAATTTATATAAGGCCAGAATAGCTGGTGGTTGTGTGTCATGGTAATTGCTTCATAGCAAGAAATTACGAGTTAAAGGAAAGAAAACGCATCTTCGAGAAGTTCTGCAGCAAGGGGGCATTCGCGCAGGTGTTGGAGGTGCCTGTTCTCATGATGGTTCTAGAATCATTGGACGTGTTTGGGAACGCAACAGGCGCCGAAGTGTCGTGAGAAATGCCGCAATTTCTGATGCAATACTTCGTCTAGATTCTTCCTAGAAGTTCCGGTAATCTTGGGAGTCTGTGACGTTCGCCGTAGGCCCCGCCCCCAGAATGCTGTATAAATACGACTGACGAAGTAGGAGAAGGTAGATCATCATCAGAGAGAGTCACAGATCTGATCAGTGAGAGATCAGCAGCAGAGATCATCAGTAAGAGCCACAGATCAGATTATCAGTGAGAGATCAGCAGCAGAGATCACCAGAGAGAGATAAGAGAAGAAGGACAAAGGATCAGAGAGAAAAAGGCGCTCGTGAGTTTTATCGGATTCTGGTCAAGTCGTCCGGGAGTGGACGACCGAGGCATTTCGACGTAGAGCAAACCTTCGGAGAAGAAATGTTCTACAAGAGGTTTTGGGGAGTTCCTGCCCTTCAAGTATCAAGAGTAGACATTGTCAATACGGTGTCAAGAAGACTTCTGAAGTATAGTTCTCCTTTTGTGAAGCCATCGCTTTGAGCATTAATTTCCGTCAGCTGAAACTTGCCAGTAAGTATTAACATTTCCTCACTGTTCCCCCAGTTCACGCATTGTAAGATTTTGCCTTTTTATGTAAATAAGGAGATACCATTCTGCATTTATCTTTGTTAATAAGCTTGTAAATAAACCTTTGTTGTGTTAGTATTTCTTTCTATATTCGTATCCGCAGTTTCAACTGTTGGTGTTGAATTCTTTTTGTTTATCATTATATCGAACTTGGAGAGGACCTCTCTCTCGGCTTGTAACAGTGTGGCTCTGCCTAAGCAGAGCATACAATGTACAATAAATGCCTAAAGGCAGTAAAGAAGAGGAAAGGAACCTATGGAAAGAAGATATAGACAGTAAAAAAAAAAATAGAAAGTTACAAAAGGGTAAGAAGGAGGTAGAAGTAGCAGAATCTGGCACTCTCCTCTGAATGGAGAGGGTCAGAATTCTCCATAAGATGGTGGCACTGTGCCAGGCACTAGTGCGGAGAGTTTATTGGCTCTTGTAAGGTTTCGGAAAACCTCGACGCCCCTTTCCCTTCTTCCTTCAACCTCTCCAAGGTCGGTTTGACAATGCCATTGGAGGCCTTGAATGGTTCAAGCCCTTTGAAGATTCCGCAGGGGCATCGGCTCCAGCTGCTGCGACAGGTGGGGCCTTGGCACTCATCCCCGTGCCTAAAGCTGCGTGGTTCAGTTCCCTGAGTTCTTCAGCCAAATAGGATTTGGCAGAGCCATTACTCCGGGACCGGTTAGCTGCTGATGTAGGATGATTGGATAAGTTAATGGTATTCGGGATGGGCTTACCCATTGGGAGGACCGACTCTGGTGTGGTCTGTGAGGCCGCACTATTGGTGGAGTGTCCACTATGGTCATGGGTGTCTTGGATGATTCCTATTGGAATTGGCTCTTCCTCGACTGCCAGCATGGGTAGTGGGGCCAAGCCAGCGGAGGGAAAGCGACTGGGACTTAGAGCTCCGGGAGGGAGACTTGAATCTTGCCTTGGCACTGGCACTGGGGCCGTTCCTGGCTGAGTGGAAGTACTCAAACATGGCTCAACATCCATGAGGGACGAAGCCTGGCACTGCCTGGCACCTTCAAGTGGCACTGGCTGTGCAGAGGTAGTTCTTGGAGGCCTGTGGAACGGGTCTGGAGCTATGTGAGGGCGAGGGCCTTGATTCGGTACACAGGTAGGAGGAGATTTAAAATCTTGTCCTAGCAGGACATCATAACCTCCTGGTATATAGGTTGCTACTGCCATGGTACATATCTTAGATCTTGACGTGGTTGAGGCTTTCTATCGTGATGAATTGGTGTCTATCGACCTAAGCTTCGTAAGGAATTTTATCTTCTCGAATGATGGATACCTGCACACCAGTGTCGTCGAAAGCTCGGACCTGGTGGGCAGGATAGCGAGCTCTGGGAGGTGTGACAAATATGGGACCCTGAGCAGGAGGGCCTAGAGCTGAAGGATTTGTCACGGCCTTAGCAATGGCAGAAACAGGAGCTTTCTTGGGGCATCCCGCCCAGGCAGCAGTGTGCCCATGCACTTTGCATGAGTCACAGAAACTCTTGCTAAAATCAGGCCAGGGCCTGTTGTTTCTGTTCCAATGGCTGTTATTCTTATTCCTTGGATGATGAGGTGGTCCATTCTGAGGAGGAGTGGCAGCTTGCTGAGGAGGATCCACCTTTGAGAGGCACTGCTCCGTGGTGCGACCTGGCTAATTGCAACGCCCACACACAGGTTTTCATGGAGGAATATTGGGGCGCTGGGTAGGGTGAGAGGTGGCAGCAGGGGTGAGAGGGAGAGCAGGGCATATTTTCCTTTTTAAAGAACTCTGCAGCGGATGGTGGGTGTCATAGACGTCTGCCCATTTACATCACTCCAAAATAGTTTTAGGGGCCTTGTCCACAAAGTGGGTGGCAAGATCAAGGGGGGCATTAGGAAAGGAAGTTCTCTAATTGGAAGAGTTCCAAGACCTTCTCAACAGATGTTGCGTTGGAGGCCTTCGTCCACCTATGGAGTGCCAGTGTCTTCTTGGCTACCCACTTTGTCCAGGTCTGGGTAGCCTCCTTGGGCATAGTCCTCCATTTCTGCCTCCACCGGTCTGGGGTCAACTCGTAAGCCCCAAGGATTGCCCATTGGACGAGGGCGAGATCTTGTCGCTCATTCAGGGGAAGGACCTTGAATACAGTCTGCCCTTTGCCAGCAAGGTGCTTGCCAAGGAGGGGGGCCACTTCCTGAGGGGTTGGATTGAAGTTCTCGAACACCTGCTTGACATGATCAAGCCGGGTGATGGGTTCGTTATCGTCCCAAGTTCTAACGAGGGCGCCCATGCTGTGGAGGTGAGAGTGTGAAGGAGGGGGCACAGTGGACGTGGCACTCGGGGGTGCCAGAGTGGCACTCTGGACTGTCATAGCCAGTTGATGGGCTCTTCTCTCCTGGGCTTCTCTTTCTTTCTCCTTTTTGGCTGCTTGGAATGCTCTTTCAGCTGCTTCTCTTTTCTCTTGTGCTTCTCTCTCCTTCTCCCTTTCGACTGCTCTCTCTTGGGCTACTTCCTTCAGCTTATCGTCCACCCAATTGATCAGTTTTGTGCCCTCCAGCCCCATGGCTTTTCCTGCTTTGATGAAGGCCCTGGCCTCCACCAGTGCTACATTACTGGCCATCTCCTCAGCAGTAAAACGCTAGTAGTCTAGCCTGAGAATACTAGGATGGAAGGCAGTTGCAAAATTGCAAATGTCGCCAGGGGTATGCGGAATACTCAACGCCGATACTTGGCAAGATGAAAGTAACATCCCTGGAAATACAGTTACTACTGGCTCACGCCGTAAAATCTCTGTAATTTACAGTTCAGCGGAAAACTCGACGCCAATAATGGATTTGGCAATAAATTTTGTAAACGAGGAAACCTCAACGCGAATACGGGTTTGTAATTAAAAGAATGAACCTTGTCCCGAATTTCATGGAACACTTAACGTGAAAAATCGTAAAGTAGCAAATGAATTTCGTAAACGCAGAAAACTCAACGCAAATACGGATTTGTAAATAAAAAAAAGGAATCTGGCCATGAATTTCACGGAACACTCAATGTGAAAAATTGTGAAGTAGCAAATGAATTTTGTAAATGCAGAAAACTCAACGCGAACAAGGATATGTAAATAAAAAGAAGGAATATGGCCAAGAATTTCACAGAACACTCAACGTGAAAATTCGTGAAGTAGCAAATTAATTTCATAAACGTGGAAAACTCAACGCGAATACGGCTTTGTGAATAAAAAGAAAGAATTGGGTCACGAATCTAACGGAACGCTCAACGTGAAAAAACGAGGCCCATGCAGTTGATATTGTAGAATGTATATGGGGCTCCTTTTTTTTTTTTTTTTTTTTTTTTTTTTTTTTTTTTTTTTTTTTTTTTTTTTTTTTTTTTTTTTTTTTTTTTTTTTTTTTTTTTTTTTCTTTTATTTATATCGTCTGGAGGACGAAGACGAAAAGGGGATAAGAATTATTTTTTATTTTTTACCAACGCAAATCCTTGGTCTATCTTACCCTTTCAACATAGCTATGCTCAGAATTCGTATTTTAAATGCTAGCTCGTATACATTGAAGGGAAGAGGAAGAACTAGAATAAAAATCTCTCGCCACTGCATAATCTACCGCCTCCGCACAACCCCCTAACATGTAGCCCCTTTCACTCTAGCTATCTTTTACGAACCTAAAACCTTCCAATTCCGCCAATTTTAATCCCCGGAGAATTAGGCCTGCACGGGTTGGCTAGACAGAAGGGGTGAATCAATTTCAAGGCCGTGGTAGAGAAAGTGCCCTTTGTGTAATAAGCATTTGCCCTTATTATTCCTCTCTGCACAAAAAATAAAAAACATTTACCTTTGATTTTCCTTATCCTAACGTTAAGAATTTACGCCAACACTGTTTTCTGTTTTTTTTTTTTTTTTTTTTTTTTTTTTTTTTTTTTTTTATCTTATTGACTCATATATTCTTTTGTTAATAAACAGCCATGGATAGGGCTCGAGTAGACACGTGGCCAGGGATTTAAATTCTATCCTGTTTAGACCTGCAAGCGACCGTACGCGCGCGCCCGCGCGCGCGAGAGAGAGAGAGAGTGCTCGGACAATGAACAGCTAGTTGATTCACATAAAGAAAACATGAAATATCTTCACAACGCGAGATTCGCGATTAACTTGCAATTCACAAAATATGGCTCTTATTTTCGTTTTGAATTTTACTCCCTAACTACCTCTATGCTTTATGCAATGGCACATAAAAAGAAGCTAAGGTTAAAATTTCTCTCTCTAGTCTATCGGCATACACATGGTCTATTTCCTATCGCTATAACGGCAGTCAGATTTTATACCCCTAACCAGAATACCCAGTTCTACACAAATAACTAGAAAATAAAATTTACCTTTTTCCTGTTGTGGAGAATTGGGAAACCTTGCTTTCGCTTGTTCATAAAAATATTAAAGGAATTCAGATTAATTTCTTTCATGATACCAGTTTTAATGCGCTACACGACTAGAAATGAAAATGATTTACTCGCGATTCTAGCATAAGGTCACCATTTTGTTCTGAACTGCTCGTTCACTCCTGGAAAATGTAATCTAACACTTAAAAAAATTGGCCTTGAATGGAGGAATGAGAGATCACAACAAAGAAAAGAGAAAAAGACACTATGGCAGAAGGCCAATATTACTGATAAAGGAGGAATTTAGACAAAAGTTGGACTTTAGTTTAAATGCACTATATTTACATTAATTTACAGGGGTCCAGGAACTAGTAAGGTGGTTGATTGTCGATCCACCAGAAAGACATGGCCGGGCTACCAGACACGGAGTTCAGAATTTTGTGCAAACGGGTTATTGTAATGCAAGACTTATTCCAAGGGATTCCCAATTTCTCCCACAATCAAGCACTGTGTTTGTCTGCAAAGAGATTGCATCCTAGCATGAGTACTGAGGCGAGGGAACGTGGTGGGGAGCGTTACACACATTTTTTTTCAATCAAAAACAAAAACCTACAGACCACTCAGAGGGAATGGAAATGTCTGGGAGCTTACAGAAGGAACTGTTATGTTGATTGAATTAACTAGGGAATGTTTACTAGTATCACAAGGGGAGTAATCACAGCGTTGAGCCAAGATTGGGGGAGTGAGAAGCTAAACAAAGGGGGTTGGGGAATGTCGCCTTGGAAGAATGGAAATGAAATACAGACAAAAGGCAAAACAATTCCCTGGCTGAACTGGAATTTACTCTCACAGTACCTGGAAATCCTGGGCTTGGTAGTCTTCTTATCTGCTGATATTCCTGTGCACTATGGAAGTATAAAATACTTGGAGTTTTCCTCCAGAGGAGGCCACGGGGTAGCAGAAGGGGTGAAGTGGTGGTCTGCAGGGCGAGGTTTGAGGAGCTTCTGAGACTGAGCTGCTGGGTTCCTGCCCTTTTAAAATTTCTCGTGGTAGGCTCCACCCAAATCCGGATTTTCCTTGTGGTGGGTT
>NC_087203.1:84967408-84997408 GCF_015104395.2 Macrobrachium nipponense | reverse complement strand
TGGAGCGAGGTTAGAATTCTATATGAACTAGGTTTGCATTGAAAATGGAGCCAGGTTAAAATTCCACATAGAACTAGATTAGAATCCCATATGTTACTAGATTAGAATTCGAAATGGAGCAAGGTTAAAATTCTATATGGAGGTGTGTTAGAATTCCCTATGAACTAGGTTTGAGTTCAAAATGGGGCAAGGTTAAAATTCCGTATGGGAAAGTTAAGTATATCTTAGTTTTACCAGACCACTGAGCTGATTAACAGTTCTCCTAGGGCTGGCCCGAAGGATTAGATATTTTTACGTGGCTAGGAACCAATTGGTCACCTAGCAACGGGACCTACAGCTTATTGTGGGATCCGAACCACGCTTATTCGATAAATGAATTTCTATCACCAGAAAAAAATTCCTCTGATTCCGCGTTGGCCGAGCCGGGATTCGAACTTTCGACCACCGGATTGGCAGCCGAGGGCGAAAACCACTCGTCCAACGAGGAACTAATTCCGCATGGAGCTAGGTTGAAATTCCATATGGAACTAGGTTAGAATTCCACATGAAGCTGGTTAGAATTCCTTTATGAATGGAAATCTTGTTGCTGCTTGGCCCGTTGATTTGTCAACGAAGAGACATTGGCATTGCCTTTTCAATTGGCAAGAACCGTGGAAAGGGCAAAATCAGTTAATCATATGTAAGATTGCTTGCACGCTTTCATTGAGAACATCATCCTTTCCCTTTTGAAAATCACACCTCGTCGGCACAGTAAAACAAAAATAGAAAAAAGTAAGAACATAAACTGCTTATCAAAAAATGTCTTCCTCAGGCAATGAACAGTTTGAAAAAATGTATTCGAAAACTGGCGTTTTGATAAATTCTGACACTAGCTGCCTGGGAAATTAACCGCCCAAGTTCGCGCAATAAGAAGTCAGCTTGGCACCCCCCCCTTAAAAAAATGGGAAGCACGAAACGGAGGAGGCTTTGCATTCATCGTTCGGCATCGAAAGAAAGAGCGTGGGCGATTTACCAGATAATTAGCTCCCAGATACAAAGAATGCCATTGGAATACGGGAAAAATGAAACCCATGAGAAGGATTACGCTTATCCATCTTTTTTATTTTTTAGTTTTTTTTTTTTTCAGGCACCTCTGGGCAATTCAGAGAATGATATTAGATTCCTCAAAGTTAGGAAGTTAATTAAGAACTTCTAATTACAATGTCACTGCCATAATGACAACAATAAAAGAATTCAAACTATTATCTCCTTCCTAAATTCAGCAGATTAAAAAGTTGAGCTTAGCCTTGGGGGGGTTGCCTGGATTATAGACGAGGAGGAGTATGAGGAAGGGAGGAGAGAGTGAGAGGGCGGGGAGTGTTGGGGGTGGGGGGTGAGGTGGCCAGAGAGTCGGAGAGCGAAGGGAGAGAGAGGGCAAAGAGAATCCCCAGAGGCTACACAATTTATTGACACCACTTGCCTCCCGCTTCACTTCCAACTTATAATGAGAACCAACAGCCCCGTCCACCTCCCACTCACTCTCCATCCCCCCCTCCCCCTCCAAATCCCTGGCCCATATTAGTCGTATCCTAGGTTTTTCGAGGGCCTCCCCCTTCTTCCCCTACTCCCATCGTCATCCTACAACCCTACATCCTAATCCCACGTTTCGCTCGGTGGTCAGTACAGCACGTGTAGCTTCTTTCTTATTTTATTCATTTTATTATCTCCCGTGCGACAGGGAGTACCTATCTGTCTGGGTCGTTTTCCTACTTCGTAAATACGGTATTATATTGTCAGGGACAATGACGCTCTTTCCTCTTTTTGTGTATTAAATGATTGCTTTAATGAAAATGTAACATTTACCCGGTGGGGCAATTAATAATTGCTTTATTGGAAAGTGTGAAAAACAATTGCGCTATATTTTGTAGACGCTACTACTTCGTCGAAAAGTATTAAATTATTCGTTCATATGTGATAAATTGTTATTTCCTTGAAAGTATGATGCATTCGTTCAAGATTTATAGTAAAAACTAATTACGTTTATGCCAGTTGGGGGGGGATGGTCCCATGGAAAATTTACTGAACGTTACTTAGTACAACCCTTCTTTGTTTACACATTAAAATTTTTTTACATTGACTTGACAGGCAATCATAGAACTGATTTTCAAACTTCTTATTTGCTGGATAGGTAATCGTAGAACTAATATTTAGAAATTCGCAATGATTGGATAGATAATCGTAGCGTTCTGTTAGGCAGCGCTTATTAGATTTGCATTTGTAGAGACTGCCGTGCAGGCCCGACGTCGATGACCATAGAGACAGCGCCGCCCGTTTTTAGAAATCGATTGATCAGTCGCCGTCCTGGCTCGGTCTGAGGTCGTGCCATTTATGTATACACCCTCTAGCCATGCTGACACCCCTTGCCGTGGGATAGGGGCTAGGGACTTCCGAGCATCCTGGGCCTTGATGCCTGATGGGGTTGCTTTCTCACTGGTCCTTCGGGCCCAGCTGCTGATCCAACTAAATTAGTCAGAACTTTTCCTTTTTTCTGCAATTTTTACATTCTTTCTACATCCTTCTCCTTCACATATAAATTTTTACTAGCATTTCAGTCTGAGAAGGATCGTGTTTTGGAAGGGGTTTGCATTCGAAGCTAATTGTGGGAAGCGCCTCAGTGGCTTGGTTGGTACGGTATTCGTCGCGGGTTCGATTCTCGGCCATTCCATTGAGGAGTGCGAGATGTGTATTTCTGGTGATAGAAGTTCACTCTCGACGTGGTTCGGAAGTCACGTAAAGCCGTTGGTCCCGTTACTGAATAACCACTGGTTCCATGCAAGGTAAAAACACCATAAAAACAAACAAACATTTATGTATAGGCCGTCCCAATTTTCCCATGGGGAAAGAAATATTTTTTGGGAAATTTCAAATTCCCCTAATTAAGGCAGCCTATTGAAATAACAATGGTTGGGGTACGATGACCATAGTATCTGTGACGGCATCTTGTAATATCAGAATCAGTCTCTGGAACCACTAATAACACTTTTCTGTTTATTTTTTTACTGTTTTTCAGTTTAAATCCGTCAAATGATCAGTAGGAAAACAGGAAAAATATGACGGTGCAAGTTTTGATATGCCCAACAACTCTATAATTCTTTTGCTTCAGTAATTTTTTTTTTGTGATGGTATTCTGAAAAGTCTGCGTACTGGTCTCTGTAATATTTTTTTATTCGGCTGTCTTTAAAATTGTCACGTCATTACACTTTGGGGGAAAATCTCTTCTCTCTCTCTCTCTCTCTCTCTCTCTCTCTCTCTCTCCATAATCTTTATTGATGTAACGCATGTAAATTTGAAAGCTCTTTCTGTCTGTCCCTTTCTTAGCAATACCTTATAGAAGATTTTCTTGCAGACATGAGTCTGGACGAAAAGGAAACTCGGAGGTTGAGGTGAGAGAAGGGGATTGGGGGAGAAGGTAGAGGGTGGGGATGGAGGTAGGCAGTGGGCTGGGGAAGGCGGAAGGTGGGGTTGGGGGTTAAGGGGGTGTTTGTTAGCAATTGGCTCTCTGAGCTGGTTGCCCCTCGTCCCTCTGTCAGGGGACGATGGGAGATCAATCGCTAATCCCATGTTGCATGCAATGCTTCATTCGAATTCCATTAAGTTGCTGGGCACAAACAACAACACTCAATTTGGCACTCTGCTGCAAAAGTAGGTGATTCGATATATTTTCTTGTTACGCCTTTTTTTTCAATTGGTTCTCCGATACTGCTGCAGTAAAACCCTGGAATTTTGGTTGTTCCAATTGTCGTTCTTTTGCTTCATTTTTCTTCTCGGTGGTAGGGTATGTTGGTGCATCGTGTTTGTAAGTTTATGAAATGATAGTTAAAGTAATGTAATAATTAGAGTATTATTGTTATAATTTTTATCATTATTGTTGTTGCTGTTGTTTTTGCAATAATAATAATAATAATAATAATAATAATAATAATAATAATAATAATAATAATAATAATAATAACAACAGTATTATTGTTGTTTTGCGGTAACAGTAATGATAATAATGACAATTACAGTATTATTATTATTATTATTATTATTATTATTATTATTATTATTATTATTATTATTATTGTCGTCGTTGTTTTTGTTGTTCTTCGTAATGTTCATACATTGCTATATAAAAAACAGTCAGTAGATGTGCAACACACACACACACACACACACACACACACACACACACACACACAATAAATGCGTGTCAAA
Organism: Macrobrachium nipponense; assembly: GCF_015104395.2. NCBI lineage: Eukaryota > Metazoa > Arthropoda > Malacostraca > Decapoda > Palaemonidae > Macrobrachium > Macrobrachium nipponense. The sequence goes on along the minus strand of NC_087203.1, from coordinate 84,993,172 downwards.
CTTGTGAAAAGGCAAGGCCAAAGGAAGGCAAATTAAAAATACTACTACCAAAGGATCTTTTATCATTATTTATTTTTGTTCTCTCACTTTGAAATTACACGCAAACTGTAGCCAAGGTACAATGGACAAAGTAATACAGTTGATTGCATAGCCCACTGTAACGACTGAAATTTTTGAATACCATATGAATAAAGCAAAAAAAAAAAAAAAAATAAAAAAATAATAAATAGAATACTGATAATAAGTAAAAAAGTTAGTTTTTTTTTTTTTTTTTTTTTTAGACCGCCAAACTTGGAGATGACAGTATGTTGTGGATTGTGTCACCAGTAAGTTTGGTAGGTTGGATATCAATTGCTTTAGTAAAACGAACTACTGGAGGTTGATGTGTTGTTCTGTACGGTATATGATGACAAGGAATTAATCATTGAAAGCACTAAGTGATAGCTGACAAATTTACTTCGGTCAAGGCATGAAAATTGGCACCAAGACACAAATCCGTTAGTTGTTGTTTATCACACTTCCTTTTTGCATGGAATGATAGCATGTGTTAGCGTGACTCTGATTTCGTCCACTTTCACACAGATAAGAAATGTGTTTCAAATTTCATTCAACGTTAACACGTATTTGCAGGCACTTTTCTCCTAATTTTTATATCCACGTGTGAAAGTTTTTTGTTTCATGCGCGCTTGGAAAATCGTAAGTAAATTAGTCGATTATTTAGTATTAATTTTTTTTAAATTGATGTCACAAATGTAAGACTATGCTGGGAAACGGTGCTCTTTTGGTAGCATATAATAGTATACTGTGTTCGTCAGGCATTAAAGACGATTTTTGTTAATTAAAAAGGTATTATTTACTACGTCCGGTATATGAACACCTTTTTAAATTTTCTGTAACAGAAACTATTAAGATGGCTTTTTCTATCCTTCCGCACATTTTCTCTCCGCCCTCAGATCTTAAAAGCTGCTGAGGCAAATTGGTCATCAAACATTCCAAATTGCAGCCCTCTAGCCTCAGTAGTTTTTATTTTATTCTTGGTTAAAGGTAGTCAACAACACAGGCCACCACAGCCGGCTGAGAGTTTCATGGACCGTGGCTGAGAGTTTCATACGGCATTATTCCCCGAACAGAAGAAACTTCGGAGCATTTTTTACTTGTTTATTATTTTTACCATGCCTGAAAATTTTGTTGTCTACCCAAACTACTCATATATATTTCCTAATTAGTGTTTTCATTAATGACATGTGGAAAACTATGGAGTGTTTGTTATGAAATTGTGAGATTTTCTCAGATATTCATTTTTTTATTCCAGAACACTAGAAGAACATGATTCGCAAGAACATAATTAATCCTTTACTCCTCCTGAGTCTAGTAGTTTCAAGTCATCAAAATGTTTATGAAGACTTAGGCAAACCTCTCCATGGAGAGTGGTCTGAATGGAGTCCCATGTCTTGCAGTGTTACATGTGGCGGAGGTGTTGCAGTACAGAAAAGAAATTGCACTGAGCCTTCACCTTCTAGGTTTGGAAGGCATTGTGTAGGGCCAGCCAACAAGACCATCAAGTGCAATACTCATCCTTGTGGAGAGTTATCCTATCTGCAAAGTAGGTCCATTTTGAAAAGCATACGAGAAGGATTTTTCAAAAGGAAACTTGAAACCGAGTTTGGCGAGCCCCTGATTGTAGACTGCGAAGGCACGATGTCACTTGAGTCACATAAAAAAAAGTGGGTGAAGCATTTTTCAGTTCAAGAGAAGTTTATGATTTTTGACCACAATAATACCGATGTTGAGTTCTATATAAGTATGAAAACGTTCAACTCTATAGGTAAGGCTTTAGACGGCTTTGGATTGATCTCGGCTCCATATTTTTACAACTACGTCAGTGGAGTCAAAGTGCTGGAAAATGGCTCATTGGAGATATTACCAGAACTCATCGACCATGGTGGACTTTGGATGTGCGCCGTCAATCCTGTCACTCATGGCAAGTCGTACGTTATATCTGCAACTCCAGTGCTTGTCAAACCCAACTGGGTAGGAGAAGGAGTCATTCACGAAGTCGCGGGCCAATTAGTGACTTTGTCTTGCAATGCCCAACCTCTCTTTGTGCTCTTCAGCACGATCGGCAACTTTACCATGGAGTGGTACCATGATGGCAAGTTGCACAAAATCTTGCAGTCTGAATATCTTGTCTTGTCTAATCTTTCCTCGTCAGAATCTGGCGTTTGGTCGTGCATAGTAAAGGAGAACTTCACTCAGATCACAGCATATTACCACCTTGTTGTGCATGAAAGTGAGATACTCAGATTTTTCTCCTTCGCAAAGCTTTCGCTCGATAAGTTCTTCTTAAATCCGTTAGTGATTGACGTCTTGTACCTTGGTGGTATTATCGCAGTAATTGTAGCGCGTATCATTTATTTGTATTTAACAAAATAACAAGTGGGTAATTCACTTTTTCCTTGGATTCATGTGATACCAGTTCTTATGTTTTTCAGTCTTCAGTCAGTCCCTGTGCTTTTAATTGTTCTGTGTTTTTTTTGTTTGTTAAATTTTATTTTTTATGTTTTCATAGTCTAATGGACTCTGTTTTAATCCAAAGAATTGAAAGTAAGCATTAAATGTCCTTGTTTTCATGATTAATGCGTCTGAAACTTATCTTGGTTGTAATACAGGAAACATGATTAATGTGATTTTTGTAACACGGATTTTGATGAAGGAAACATTTATGAGTTGCGGAGTTGGTTTTTTCAGATTATCACGGGCAAAAGGGAGTTGCGTGTTTGTGATCAGATTGAAAATGAAAATTTAATTTATTTGTTTTTTTATGCAAAATGTATCTGGAATATATCCCCGTGTCGTTTAAAGGAAATTTATCTTAGTTGATATTGCAATCCATTGTTACAGACTTTACAGTATTGCAATACTGATTTAATATTGAGTAATTCAGGTATTTTTTTTATTATGGCAAGAAATTGCAGTGTTAACAGTCCTGTAAAGTTTAGAGGTGCTTTCACTCTTTTGCTTATGGTAATTCAACACAGTATTCGTCACTTTAGCGATCAAAGTTGCGTATATTGTTAGTATAGTTATTTTGCATTAAATTCTTCAGCCGACCTATCAGTTCATAATGACGATACTCAGTTATTTTAGTAACTGTAATAAAGGAAAAAGTGATTAATTGGTGTCATTTTTTCCTGAGACAGCCAGCACGTTGTATCACATATAGTAGACAAACAATGCACACTGTAGTTCTTTCCTAGATAGTGATTCCCACCAAAGTTCGAGGGTTGTTATCTAGGACTACTATTTCTTTGAGGTTATTATCTTTAAGATATTGACAGTCTTTTGTTTAGGATTTTACGGTGATCCCCAACGGGCTTGTACTGAACACGCCGCAAAGGTGGACATACCGGTTTAAGACCCCTGTGGATCACTATATAGGAAAGATCCCACTCTGGTAATAACGAGAGTCCAAACATTATTAGGTTACTCAGTATTCTACTACAGCTCATACTATCAGTTTTAGATGGGAACATGGTCGTAGCCATGATACATATCCAATCGCCTCGTATATCCTGAAGTAATCCTGGCTGTTGCTTTTTTTCCTTTTTTTTTTTTTTTTTTTTTTTTCTTTTTTTTTTTTTTTTTTTTTACCCAATAATGCTTTTTCAAAAGCAGTTTCGTCAGTCCAGTATTTTTTTTTTTTTTTTTTTTTTTAATTTCAGCGTCCTGGAAGATGAGCAATAGGCTACATGAACTTTTCTGGTCCAGGACATACCCCTGGCTTTTAAAGGAAAAGTTGAAAAGTCCCTTTTCAGCTTTTCTGAAGAAAAAGGAAGGCGAGGAGTTTTTTAAAAATCAGGACTAACAGGCAGAAATATTCTGTTTTCCCCTTTTCTGTCTACTTTAACATATTTCTTCTCCTCTTGTCTGCCATCATAAATATGTATGGTAATGTGTATGTGGGTGACTTTGTTGAGTTTTTTTAAAATTAAAGACGCCTTTCTAGAACAGATTCAGCCGTGGATTTTTGCAAACAAAGACTTATTCTACTCTGGCATGGAATTCTACTCTGCATGGAAACCAAAACTTTCTTACTTGTTTTATGACACTGTTAGGAAAGGGGGGATAAATGGGGATAAATAATTCAACTTTGAATGATTTATCCCCATAAGAAACAATGGAGAAGTGAATTTACTTGCTTGCTTACTTTCTTGCTTACTTACTTACTTGCTAGCTTGCTTTCTTTCAATTCTGACCAATTGTTATTTATTTATGTATTAATTTATTTCTTTTTGTGTTGTATTGCAATTCATTGTTTGAAAAAAATTCAAAACAAAATGATGTGGAAAAATGTAATGTTACCATCGCCCTCTACATCATCACAGCGCGCCGTGAGCAAAAATGAGTAATGAAGTGTAGGAATATTCGTAACAATTTTTCATTACAATATTCACCGGGCGAAACAGTGCAAATAAATTCCACAGGTTGGAAAATTCGAAACAAATACATATAACGATAAATTAACCTAGTAATTCGATTTCAAAAAGGGAGAGAAATGCCTGTACTGTATATACGGTTCCTCCCTGTGTATATGCACGCCCGCGCACACGCCCTACGAATGAAAGGGCTCCACCTGCCTACCATTATTATGATTAAGCCTCATTAGCGTCAGGGTGATTAAACCTAATGCAGAAATTCGCGATGAAAAACGAAAACCAGCGATTTTTTCCCGTCCGCTGTAAATCGCTAATTATGGTTCCTCTCGATAGACAGCCAAATTGGTTTCAGAAATAAGCTTTAGAGAGAGAGAGAGAGAGAGTTTAAACCTACCTAAGTTATATATTCCTTTCTTGGGTTATGATTATCTAATAGGAACACTTTCCAGTTAAAAGCTTACTAACAGAGAGAGAGAGAGAGAGAGATATGGATATGGATATGTTAAGCTATATTTACAATAGTTATTTGTTCCCTTCCTGAGTTATCTTTAATCACAATCCAGTTATAAAAGTTTATCAAGAGGAAGGATCTTATGAATATCCTACGAATGATTACACACCAGTAGGGGAGACGATTACCTCGTCGAGGCCTTTCGTTTTGACGTAATTTTGTTGCTTTGATGAGGAAGTGAAATCACGTCTCACTCTCCCCCTCTTCACCGTGACTGCCGCACACAGCGGTTGACTGACAACTGGGTATATTATTCAATGCTTAGAAGAACTCAAGAGAGAGAGAGAGAGAGATTTAAAAAGTCATCTGAGAGCGAACGAATCGTAAAGGAAAAGGCAGTCATTGTGTAGTTCTTATTCGTCATGCTTTCTCATAGAGAAGTCTAAAAGGATATCAGTGGTATTATCTAGACTTTGGTTGAATGCGCATACATGCGAAAGGTTAAGGAAATACGGAGGTAAAGGAAGATAGAAGTAAAAGGAATGCAGATTTAACTGAATCATTAATCACAACCAAGAGAGAATAGGAATAGATTAAACAGGAAAGCGAGTCAGTCAAAAAGGCCTCTGTTATAAACAAATAAACAAACGTCAAATCTATACACGAAATAGCCCAACAAGCAAACAATTGCCCAAACAGCCGATGCCATTCCCTCGGCTTCCTCTCTCTAGACTGTGCTCTTTATTTACTCATTTGACCAATACGTAAACATGAGCGGTGGACGGGGATGCATCAACCAGCGCATACAAATATTATTCACTGGTAAACAAGGCGAGTCATTTTCAGCACAAAAATCGGTGGTAGAAATGAGATAAGAAGTGAAGTTTATGGAGTGAGAAAAAATATACTTGGTAAGGCGATGTATATTTTATTCACATGCTTTAAATTTAGGATGAACCTTCTAAATCTCAGTGGTGAGAAAGTCACCTGCCAAATTGGTACTATTAGTAATTACGATAGCCTTTCACAAAAAAGTCAGGGGAATCTAAAGCATTAACAGCAAACATTAGTATAGATATTAACAAATTTCACACAAAAAGAAACATTATTAATGTGGGATAATTAAAAGCCTACAGTTGGTAAATATTTCTGCGGACTGACTGAACCGATTCCAATTAAGTTTCGCGTGATACCTAGATAATTAGTTAGATTGGGAAAGGGAACGAAAAAACATAGATGTCTTCCTTTTAGTCCTTAGGTCAAGTTCAGTCACGTGAACAGCATCACTGACATCACTGAAATTAAATCAGGTCAGATTAATCAACATTCAAGGGGACCTTTAAGCTCGAAGGGAGCCTTAGCAAACGGAAACATTTAGGAAATTTATGGAACTTAGCAGCCTTTAGGAGACATTCAGAATGTACCGTAAAACATAGAGTGAAACATGAATCTAAATAACGCAAATACACATACTAGATATGTATTCAGCTTGTCTCGTTTTCTCAAAGATCTCAAGTCACTGAGAAAGAAGGAATAGGCTTCTCTCTCTCCAAGTGGAAATCAAGAAATTTCATGAAGGACTCAGGATTCCAAGCTTACATCCAGTTTCCCTTTCAGCGCTGAAAGACGTAGAAGGTCCCAGCGCTTGGCCTATGGCCTCAATATTGTTTCCATTTCACTCTAAGCATTCATTTATATGGATAATTTCAAGTGCTGGTGTGTTTGTATGGTTCGCAGTGTCCTCCATACGCCATCGGGATTGTAAGTGGAGATGTGCTCTCAGGTTTCCAAGTGTCCCTGTGTTTTCAGGTTTGAGATAATCAAGTGCTCTCAGGCTTATAGGTGTCGAGTGTCAATGTGTTCTTAGAATTCCAGGTGTCTATTTTCGCTCAAAATTCCAGAATCATAATATATTTTGGACATTAGTAAAACGTAGGCCCACGAAGACTACACTCGTCGAATTTACTCGTGCCACAATCACCTTATTACCCATGGTTGTTATTCACGATTTGCTGCTGTACTTGGATGGGTGTCAATTAAGAATGTCACAAAAGCTCCTGTGATCATTACTGAAACGTATGGCAGACCATAGGTACCTTGTGGAAGTAGTAATGGATCACATCGGGGCCATAAAATCTGATGTGAGGCCTTAGTGAATTCGAGCAGGAAAACTTATCAAGACACTTGGATTCGTGTACGTTCGCCAGTGTCTAATTTATAGTCAACATATGGCATACTGTTGATTAGGGTAGCTAATGAATAATTTAAGAACGTCCATTTGACCGATATCAGGGATACGAATGAATGTAAATTTTAGTACTGATTTAATTCCCATACGCTCTGTCATCGTCTGGCATAATTCAATAGACATTGCGACGAACTACTCGAAATGTAGCCGTCGAAAGCAGTCTCTCCAAAAAGAGAACATGATGAACTACATCCTCCTTTTTGTATGAGTTTGGTCAAAGGCTGCTCGTCTATGTCAGCATTTAGATTTGACTGAAGCAGTTCGTAAACTTATATCCTTTGGTGGAGCAATATTGTCGAAGTTAAGGGAAAGGTAGTTTCCCCTTTTCGGTATTGGACCTGTGACTGATACAACTGACACATCTTTCATTATGCTTGTTTATGCTTGAACTCAACAGAACATTATGACCCTGCAGGGGGTAGTACCGTCAGGGCACCTTCCGTGTTTTTAGCCTTCAACTTACCTCCATTTCCACTGCGTTTCTTCCATCTTGCTGTCCAACCACTCCAACTGCCTCCTTTCAGTCTTCAGTGCTGAAAGTGCCCCAGTGCTTGACTTCATAGCCCGGTTTTCTTAAATCCGTCAAACAACATATGATGCAGATATGTAGATGTATCACAGGAAAAATAAAGCAGATTTTTCGAAAGCAATCTTATTTTTTTCTAAAACATCTTCACTAGGACTAATTCCCGTAAGGGAGTAGTGCCGTCAGTACTCCTCCCGAGATGCACTGTAGGCCTTACTTAAGGTTGTTTGCAGCGTCCCCTCAGCCCCTAGATCTAACCCCTTTCATTCTTTTTCTGTGCTTCCTTTCATATTATTTCATCTAATTTCCACCCTCTACTAACAATTGTTTCATCGTGCAACTATGAGGTTTTCTTCCATTAAAACCTTCCTACTCTCAGCTTCCCTTACGGCGTTAAATGACCTTACAGGTCCAGCAATTGACCTCGGGATATATCTAATGTACAGTTTAATTCAATAGGAGTAACATGTAATGTAAAAATTTACATTTTATACGTTGAAGTGACAATACAAGCGAACATTCACACAGTTATGAAAAAATATATTCTCTCCTATTAGAAAAAATGGCAAAGGAGGGGAAGTATTCATTAGCGTTTAAGGTCAGTGCTCTATTTGAAAATCTCGTTTCTCCATGCAGGTGGGCTCACACCTGAGCGTAATAGCAAAGGCGTGAGCCCCCTGCAGGCAGGAACACAGGAACACTTGTAAACACACTTGTAAACACACTTGTAAACACTAGCAGAGTACTGACTTCAGTCGCCAATGAATGTATGGCACTTCCTCTTTCATTTTTTTTTATCAGGTGTGACTATTTTTATCCAGCCGTCTGAATGTTTGTTTGCGCTATAACTGTAGTACGTAAGATGTAATTTAATATCACTAAATATTAGTTCTTTTGCAGATATTTAAAAAAACTGAAGACATAACCAGTCGAGTTTTATACAATGTGTTCCATTTCCCCTGTAATAGATCTATATATACATATATATATATATATATATATATTATATATATATATATATATATATATATATATGATATATATATATAAAAGTCATATCACATTACCGTGATTCATATACATACATCGAGCTACAAATGTCCTTTAATATCTAATTCACTCTACCTCGGATTAATATATTTTCATATATGCTTACCCGAAGGAGAATTTTATTCGACGATAATAGAATTGTTCGGCGCCAGGCGCGAACCTAGGACACCATACAAATCCAGGAACGTCAGAGAGAGAGAGAGAGAGAGAGAGAGAGAGAGAAGAGAGAGAGAGAGAGATAAGCCATGGGATGATGGTAACAGTTAGTCCCTTGAAAACTTGTCACTTTTGTGAATAAAAATATGTAAGATACGATCCTGTTTAAATGAGGTTCTGTTGTTCTTGTATGAATGCACAATTAAATTGTGCAAGTGATCAAGCTTATATATATATATATATATATATATATATATATATATAATATATATATATATATATATATATATATATATATATAAGCTTGATACACTTGACCCCAATTTAATTGTGCATTCATACAAGAACAACAGAACCTCATTTAAAACAGGATCGTATCTTACATATTTTATTCAAAACAAAAAGTGACAAGTTTTCAAGGACTAACTGTTACCATCATCCCATGGCTATTCTCTCTCTCTCGTCTCTCTCTCTCTCTCTCTTTTCTCTGACGTTCCTGGATGTATGGGTGTCCTAGGTTCGCGCCTGGGCGCCGACAATTCTATTATCGTCGAATAAAATTCCCCTTCCGGGTAAGCATATATGAAAATATATTAATTCCGAGGTAGAGTGAATTAGATATTAAAGGACAGTTTTTTTTTTGTAGCTCGATGTTATGTATGATGAATCCAACGGTAATGTGATATGACTTTTCTATATATATATATTATATATATATATATATATATATAATATATATATATATATATATAGATCTATTACAGGGGAAATGGAACACATTGTATAAAACTCGACTGGTTATATATATATATATATATATATATATATATATATATATATATAATATATATTTATTTATTTATTTTATATATAATATATATATTTATATGCTATATATATATATATATATATATATATATATATATATATATATATATATATATATATATCTTAGTGTGTTTGTGTGTATCTCTTACATAATACCCGAAGCCAAGTAGTGACATTGCCTTTTAGGTTCCGGGTTTAAATAATAATATTTTCTTTAATTTTGTACAACTTTATCCATACGGTTTTCGATTTTCTGCCAATTTATTTATTTTTTTTTTTTTTGCAAATGTAGGCCTGTTTACCAATGAATGTTATTTGTATGCGCTGATATATCCCTGTCCACCGGTCATGTTTGCGCATTGGACGAATGAGTAAATAAAGAGGAGGCTTTGCCAATATCACTCGCTGTTTGTGCAATTGTTTGTTTAGCTCTGTTTTGGGCACTTTTTGTTTGTTTCATTACCGCATTGTGTTGGTCCCTGTCGTCGTCGAGTAAGAGTTTAAAAATTTTGCTCTCCAATATTGTTCATATTTTAAGTTTGCCGGTTTGTATTTTGTCACCAGTTCGATTGGCATTTAGCTTCGTCTCAATAATCTGTTTCTTTTTTCCTATTTTATTCATTGAAAGATTTATAGCGTAGATACCGGACTCTGTATGACCTTTAAACACATTTAAAGGTTATAAACTTATGAAAATATTGTTCTAGTTATGTGGTTCCTCGCCATGCTTCATTATTTCAAGGTGATTCATCATCCTTGTGATGATACATTATTTATTTACGTATAGACACTCGCACTGTGATTGACGATGTCCAAGAAAGTTCGTAAATTTGAATGGTAACTGTTTATTTTTTTATGCGATTTGCCATTCTCGTAAGGACTGATGGTATCCATACTGATTTGTTGTACTTGTTTTTCTAACAGTTAGGGTACGTTTGTTTGTTTGTTTCATTGTGTGCTTCTTTGCAAGATGTCTTTCAGAGTTATGTGTGAATTCGTTTCAAAAAGTTGACCTGGCAACAAAAGAATTAGAGACCCAGATCTAGATAATGGAACTTTCTTGGGAGCAGATGGGAATGACTTGCCCATGGTTGTTGTTTGCGGCCTGGGAACGATCTCTTAACGTTCATTAGGCATTGATATAATTAAGTCATGACGATACTATTATTGTTCCCTTGAAGTTTCGTTGTCACTATCCTGATTCAGAATTCATAATATCGCCACTGATAGTTAAGGTTGAGTCACGCCAGGGTCTACAAGGTACGACCTGCAATCGTGGGAACGTGCGAATTCGGGGACAGTCGTTCAAAGTTTGTCAAGTCACCGGCGGTCACGGATAATGACGGTTTATTATGACTTTATGACGATTTTTATTCTCCATCTTGATTCAGAGTCTGTAATATTGCCTGATATCGACCGTTGTTCCTAAAGACCCACTGACGCAAAGGTGTACGGCAAGATACGATCTATAGTCGTGAGGACTTAAGGAAGTCACGGACTGCCGTTCTCAGTTGTATATATAGAGGGTTGATTACGGATAATCATAAAGGTTTCCGATCACTGTTGTGTCCGGTACGGTCCGGGGTAGTTAAAGGTATTCGTAAATGATAGCTTCAGAAGTTAGGAGGTTGTTGGGGGGGGGGGGGGGGTGGTGTTGAACACACACACACTCTCTCTCTCTCTCTCTCTCTCTCTCTCCTCTCTCTCTCTCTCTCTCTCTCTCTGTTAGTAAGCTTTTAACTGGAAAGTATTCCTTTTAGATAATCATAACCCAAGAAAAGAATATATAACTTAGGTAGGTTTAACTCTCTCTCTCTCTCTCTCTCTCTATGAAGCATATTTCTGAAACCAATTTGGGTGTCTATCGAGAGGAACCATAATTAGCGATTTACAGCGGACGGGAAAAATCGCCGGTTTTCGTTTTTCAACGCAAATTTCTGCATTAGGTTTAATCACCCTGACGCTAATGAGGCTTAATCATAATAATGGTAGGCAGGTGGAGCCCTTTCATTCATAGGGCGCGCACGCCCGCGTTACTGCAAACACCCGTTGGAGGGTAGCTATTGTAGGCGCGATATTTTATCCAATTTTTTTTTTTCGTTTTTCTTTGGTGTTGCTGTTGATACGTGGTTTTTTTTTTTTTTGGTTTGTTTTTTCCACCCCTTGAATTTTATTTTGCATTATTCCCTCACTGGAAATTCTAATGAAGAGTTTTAATGGGCCCTTTACCTTTCAACAGAGTCGTGAGGTGAAATGTAGTGATATTTGGTTATATATTTTATTTTTTTATAAACTCGTTTTATCTTGATTTATCTGCTCGTTTGTTTCATTTTTACTTATCTATTAAGTGTGGCACTTTAGCCTAGGAGCGTGTTACCTATTGCTTAAGAAAACATGTATACAATTTTCCTTGTTTACAAAAGGGTCACAGTTGAAGGATTTAGATTTAGGATTAAGTACTCGATTAGTTTACATAATCAGTTCACAAGTCTACGCTTTCCTGTTATACACATGGTTATTTCTGTCATATATATATATATATATATATATATATATATATATATATATATATATATATATATATAGATATAATATATATCTATTTACGTATATATATATATGTGTGTGTGTGTGTGTGTTACGTGCGTGTGTGTGTTTTTGTGTTTATGTCTTCTCCTCTCTTAGAGGCTATTGCTCCAGAAGGTGTGGTGCTTGGCCAGGTAAATCCTCAGGTACTGTGTAAGTACTGATAGCCATTCAATATTTTTATCCACTTCATGGCTGTGTTGGTAACGCTTAGTGTTCAACCCCAATGTTAGCAGAAAGTAAGATTTTCGTTGTTGTTGTAGTTGGTTAAGTGCTAGTCTAGGCCCTACCTCACAGATGTTCAAGGATTTCATGTACTGATGGTATCTGACATTTATTGGTTGTAACCCATCTAAGTGATGATCAAATATAGAGTAGCTGTTGCTGAACTATGCTGATTGAATTTTATATATATATATATATAGATATATATATATTATATATATATATATATAGTATATATATGTATACACGAGTATATGGTGGCATACCTTAGTAATAGAGCAAAGGATTTACATGATCTACGTATAGTACAGTCCCAGCGTGCTGCCCACCAGCCAACCCAGTAATGAGCGTGTACTGGTATCCGCTGATGAATCAGAGAAAAGGGCCTTATAGTAGGGAGGGTAACAATCCCCATCCCTAAAAGACTTGCTTAAAACCACAAGACGCTACCCATCTGGCACCAATTCCTGAATGGTGAAAAAGGCATATGGTGTATATATATATTATATATATATTATATAATATATATATAACGAGATGATAAATCTCGTTATCATATTTTCAAATGTAGCGATGGACCAAGAGTGGCAAGGGAATTGGTAACACATTTTCTCTTCTCTCTCTCTCTCTCTCTCTCTCTCTCTCTCTCTCCATCTTTCTCTCTTTCTCTCTTGATACACCTCCCCTCCATTATCTAAGGTCATCAAATCAGAGTCGTGAATTACAAAAATATGCATTTATCTAAAAGCAAAGTATTAACTGAATAACTCATATTCTTAACAGAATGATTAAATAAAATGTTAAACTCAGAAGCCCAAATAATTCAGATAACCCTCGGTAATTAACCAAACACCAACATTAGTTCAGCCATAACACTAGGCAAAGTCAACATAGTCAGTACACCATTTCTCCAGAACAATTCCACTCTTCTCCAGAACAATTCCCCTTTACCAGAATCGCCTGTTAGAAGACAGGAGAACACTCCGCTAAGCATAAGAGCATAATCAAAAGATCATATAAACAGAACATCCCTGAAATAGATATTCAAATACAATCCAGCCACACTTTGGCCAAAATAAAGAAAAGGCTTACCCATTCAGCACAGTATTGCACAACACTTATCAAGAAACACTTTGGCAGAAGCCATCCTGGCTCTGCTGCCTCTCTGATGATCTATTCCCCATGATAAGCCTACATTCTCATAATATGTAGGGGGAAAAGCGCGCACATACGTACGAACCCACACTCAATGTTCTCGCCCATAAACTGCTTGAGTCCAGTTTCAAAGTCACCTCTATGACCCGCCCGTGCATAGCGACAGGACAAGGCACTGATTTGTTAAGACAGCAATCTTGATCACACCACCTCAAAGAAAGATGAGTTAGCATTCCCAAGGCTTGTCGCTCGGACCACTGTCTATTATCTTAGCAAAAACCCTCTTTTATGTAACACACACACACACACACACACACACACACACACACACACACACACACACACACACACACACATATATATATATATATATATATATATATATATATATATATAATATATAAGTATATATATATATATATATGTATATGTATATATATAGACTGATATATAAATAAATCAACATATGAGTATAAATTCGTCTGTAAAAGAGAGAGAGAGAGAGAGAGCAATCAGTATTCCTTTCATCTGTTACCGAATCCCAGTGCAGCTTAAGCTATACATCACTATCATACATATGAAACAATTTTTTCCCGCCTGGATCTCGCACGTTCGTTTGTTTCTATGTTTGTTGGCGCTTTTTTTTCAACAAAGATAATATAAGTCTTGTTTGAAATAAAGCGTATGGTTTCAGTAAGCTGAAAAGCAGTTTTTTTTTTTTTTTTTTTTTTTTTTTTGTATTGGCGTTCTAAGGACGCCCGGGTATACTTATATAAGCGAAATGTATCAACTTCGTTACCAGTCTTATTGTTTTTTATTATAATAATTATTACTCTCATATTCGAGTTCCTCGCTGGACGAGTGGTTTTCGCGCTCGGCTGCCAATCCGGTGGTCCGAAGTTCGAATCCCGGCTCGGCCAACGCGGAATCAGAGGAATTTATTTCTGGTGATAGAAATTCATTTCTCGATATAGTGTGGTTCGGATCCCACAATAAGCTGTAGGTCCCGTTGCTAGGTGACCAATTGGTTCCTAGCCACGTAAAAATATCTAATCCTTCAGTGGTCTGGTAAAACTAAAATATACTTAACTTTTACTCTTATATTCAGACCGTGTTAAAGTTTTGTTAAACCAAATCGAAGGCCTTTTAACTCAGCCAGCAGACAGATAAATAAACAGGTGAAAGAGGAAGGTAGGAATAAGGAATGAAGCACAGTTAGGAGAGGAACTGAAAGCTGAGAAAATTATACCGCAAACGGAGCACATCACGTAAACTTACGTCGTCTGAAGACAGTAGAATAGGCACTTAAAATATCAGCATAATTAAATAAGGAAAAATCATGATGTTGTCATGGTATTGCTTATCCCTTAAAAAAACAATATAGTTTGTAATAAATACAATGAAACCTCAAGTTGGAGGATTGAAGTTCATGTGCTAAAAACACTCTCGAGATATCACGTCTTCTCTTTCAGTGTGGATGGTATTGAGACGATCACGCGACGACAAGCGCCTCAGTGGCGTGGTTGGTTTGGTGTTTGCTTCTCACCTCGGTGGTCGCGGGTTCGATTCTCGGCCATTCCATTGAGGAGTGAGAGATGTGTATTTCTGGTGATAGAAGTTCACTCTTGACGTGGTTCGGAAGTCACGTAAAGCCGTTGGTCCCGTTGCTGAATGACCACTGGTTCCATGCAATGTAAAAACACCATACAAACAAACGATCACGCGAATGGCATTGAAAGAAGCTTCGTTGTCGTTTAAAGGTCAGAACAAAACTTGTAAATTCCACTGGCAGTTGATAGAACTGAAAAATGTATATTGATCTTATTGAATAATGTCCCATAGTGATCCCTTTCATGGGTGGTGGACAAAGATACATGGTTTAGTTTTTTTTTAATGATGGAACAGTGACAAGTAAGTTTGATATCAATTGTTTGTGTAAAGTTTTTATTCTTCGGAATTATCTAAATATTCATCTGTAGACATTTATGACATTCGTTTTAGATATCTTGAGTACCGTTTTGTGGATGCGTGTGTGTATGTGTGTGTGTGTGTGTGTGTGTGTGTGTGTGTGTGAGAGAGAGAGAGAGAGAGAGAGAGAGATTTCTATGTGGTACCTGAATATATTAGTAAGTTCTTGTAAATGAGCACAGAAATTGATGATATAGGATATTTGATTAATTTTAGGATAGAATAAGTATAACGAAAATAATATTAAAAAAAAAACATTCTAATTATTATATGTTCAAAAAGTACCCAAAACACTAAAGGACTTTGCATGAGAACAGAAAAGGTGCGGACGGACAGACAAAGCCTTCTCAATATTGTCTTTTACAGAAAACCAAAAAATACAGAGCCGCTTCCCTCCCCCAAATACAGGTATAGTAGATATACGAGGAATCATTTTCACCACTTCATATTCACAGGCGAATAAATGAAGAGCGTTTTCGATATATTAAGTCAAAGCTCGCTCTCTTTCTCTCTCTCTGTGATGTATTAGTGAAAATGATTGCTTACTTATTAACAAATCTATCTCTCTCTCTTTCTCTCTCGTTAACGTATTCGTGAATATGAATACTTGCCTATCTGTCTTTGTGATGTATTAGTGAAAATGATTACTTACTTATGAACAAATCTCTCTCTCGTTAACATATAAAAGAATACTTGCTTATCATGAACATCTCTCTCTCTCTCTCTCTCTCTCTCTCTCTGTGTGTTTGTGTGTGTGTGTGTGTGATGCATTAGTGAAAGCGATTGCTTACTTATGAACAAATCTCTCTCTCTCTCTCGTTAACATATTCGTGAAAACGAATACTTGCTTATCATGAACAGATCTCTCTCTCTCTCTCTCTCTCTCTCTCTCTCTCTCTCTCTCTCTCGTGCTTAGCAACCATTTATTCGGCATGAATATGTAGGCTATTTAACGGAGGCTGCAGCTCCCTTCGCTGCCTTCCACATGGGAGTGCAGCCTTTAATATGCGTTGGGGATTAATGCGCATCATCGGTACACAATCTCGCAGTTTCCATTCGCTGTAATTGGAAAAAGGGAAAGGCATAAAGATGAAAGAATCAATCGTGTAAAAAGCGAAACCGATAATAGACGAGAGAGAGAGAGAGAGAGAGAGAGAGAGAGAATGACCTTGCCCTACGGAAACGTGTGGTAATTTGACACCTAGCATAACGATGAAAAACTGCCATGCAAAATACGAAACGGATAAGAAAGAGAGAGAGAGAAAATGAATGTGACTAAGCTTGCCCCGCGAAGACGCGTGATAATTGACGCCAAACATAAAGGTGTAAGAAAATACCATGCAAAAACTGATAAGAGAGAGAGAGAGAGAGAGAGAATGATGAATGTGAGCGACCTTGCCCCACCAAGACACGTGATAATTGACAGCAACCCTCCGATGTAGAACTAATAAGAAAATAATGAGAGACTTTGCAGTCACAAAGCAGACGTTTAATGCCAGCTTTATAAACATTAAAAAATGCGAAAGAAAAGCAAGATGGCGAGAGGCAAAGCCTTCCCAACCGCCAGTGCAGATAATAGGCGCCAACTTCAAAAGGGTCCATCCAGATTGATTGAACCTGACGCGTAATTGTTGACTGATGGATGGATCAGCCGAGGCTTCCGATCTTTATTTGAAGGGAAATTGAGCCGTTGTTAGTAGCGTTTAAGTGATCTATTTGTCCGTATGTGGGATTGATTTATTGGAACGATGTATTGGCGGCGCAACAACAAAAGATTGGGTGGAAGAATGGCAATTATCGATACCGATTTTATTTTCAATCCTATCTTTTTGGTCATGGAAATTTAACGTTACTGTCTAATTTTCCAAATTGATTACCATTTCAAGTAGTTAAGAACGAACGTAATAATTGGAATTTTCCGTTTAACACTTTAAAAGCACAGAATATTTCAGCGTTTTTTCGTATACACTTTAGGATTCTTCGTTTCACATTTTAAGAAGAGCAGTTTTGAATGTTAAGCGTTTTCGTCATATACGCTCAAAACGTCAACAACTTAGAAAAAATCTTTGGTTGAAATGTTGTCAAAAACACCTTTATCAGACTCATGGTTGCTCTGTTCAAAGAGTGTGGAGGTAATCGAGACCGTTCGCTTGCAAAGGGAATCTCCATTGTTTTTATTTCATTTATTGATTTATTTTTTAAGGATATTAGACTCTCGGGTAGTACGTATTCAAAACTTACTTGATTCGGGGTCGATATTTAGGACTAATAATTCTTGGGGCTCATTATATTGGTGATATTTATAATCATTTGTGTATGTTTTTACGGTCATCCCCAATGGGCTACAAATGTGGATACATACCGGTTTAAAACCCTCGGGGTCACTATCTAAGAAAGATACACACACACACACACACTTATATATATATGTATGTATGTATGCTTATGTACAAACGAAATTTAAGCCACAGATACCCCTTGAAATCGAATCCACCTTGGGAATCACTTTCACCCATAACGAATCTACAGTGGCCAGGAGGATCCGAACCTTCATTTATTTTTTCTTTTTAACTGAAGAAACTGGGATGGAAGGTTATGAAAGCAGATGCACTTAAATAATTTCTTTCGGGTGTCGGGGATATTTATCAGTATAAATGACAGAACTTTATATATATTTATATATGTATACGCATTAAGCTACAAATGTCCTTTCATATCTAATTCGCTTTAACTCGAAATTAATATATTTTCATACATGTTAACGATAAGAAATGAAAGGACAATTGTAGCTTAATGCGTATATATGAATCACGGTGATGTGGTAAGACTCATGTACTATATGTATATATATACACATATAATGTATATATATGCTAGCATGTGTATGGTATTGAATGTAACCAAATGTTGTTCTTGACTTGGCAGGTACAAAGGAGAGGAGGTGTGCGAAACAACCATAATCGTACTCCGGGAGACACATGTAAGTACCGACATATAACTGTCTGGTAGTAATAAGGATATTTGTGATTTCCTCCCCCTTTTATCTTTCATATCCAGGCAATCTGTTGTGCGAAAAAAACGTCCTTTGTAAGTTTGTGAATAACAATGATAAAGAGGAGTGATTATAGCATAATTATAGCAAATCTTATTTACGATTGAGATTGGCGCGACTCGTATTTCTCCGCGTACGATTATATTACATATTTTACATAATCCATTTTCTTATTAAATTAAAATTTCGTAACGGTCATAATGATTGAAATTTAGTTTGGTTATTGTTTAAATATTTAATTCATTAGTTTTATTTTCTGCTTCTTTCGAGTTTCCACGAGGAAGGGAGATACTCGTAATTCCTGCCCATTAGTGGAGCTCTTGTTTACGTGATTTCCCATTTGTGATTTTGTTGATTTAACGTTTTCCCTAATCGTAATCTTTGGGGTCGTCGGGTCAGCTTCCTCACCCACTTCCTCTTCTTCCTGGCACCGATGTATTCAGTTTAATTATTTCTTGTCGATAACATTTTTCGTCATCTATGAATGGTGGTGAGAAACCCAGAATTAGTAGTCAACCAGTTATCTATTTCTTCATGTGCATTTCTTGAGAATTGTGTATACTCTCTCTCTCTCTCTCTCTCTCTCTCTCTCTCTCTCTCTCTCTCTCTCTCTATAAATTTAACGCGACGTAAGATGATCTTATGTTCTGCATCGCTGAATTTCCCTATGCGTCCGTATGGTGTTGGCGTGGTACCTCGGTGGCAGCGAGTTCGATTCTCGGGCATTCCATTGAGGAGTGAGATGTGTATTACTGGTGATAGAAATTCATTCTGTACGTGGCTCGGAAATCACGTAAAGTCGTTGGTCCCGTTGCTGAATAACCACTGGTTCCATGCAACGTGAAAACACACACACACACACACAAAAATTCTGAATTCTGAAATTAAATATCTTACCCATAAAAGCCAAAGGTTGACGATGTCAATTGTATACGCCAGGGTTGAGGCTCGCACTTAAAACACATTACAAGTTTTTCTAGAAAGGTCTGCAAATGATTTTACCTCGATAAGTTTTCTTCAACAGAAGCTGTCAAAACGCGTCTGAGGAAGCATCTGAGAAATCTAGAAATTTCAGGTGGGATTCCTCGTAGTAACTGGTATCTTATAGTTTTCGATATATGGGGCATAAGATTGGAACAACATTCCGTAAAGTGTCATTGGTTTTATTACATAAACAGGCATCTGAAATGTCATGGATTTCTCAGAAAAAATCGCAGACATTTCACAAAGCTTTATCATGTATGTGAAGTCTCATCTGCAGTGGTTCAGAGAGATGATTAGATAGACTAAATTTACGATTTTTTTTTTTAAATTTCCCGATTTTTTCTTACAAAAGATTGAGTGATCTGCACTCGTTGTCCTGCGCTACGAATCTGACTATGGGCGACAAACAAACACGCCTTACTCTAGTATACGAAAGCACAAACAACAGACTATCACATGACCATGACCTCGCTTGGGTTGTTTAGTCTCTTGCGCTTGCTGACCTAATGACAACCTCAGCGTGTTACTCAAAACAATGCCTGTGACTACCACCTCACTCCAATTATTCCTTCTTCACTACTCTTTGTTAGAATATATATTATATTATGTAATTGCACATGGATCTCATGGAAGATCGCTGATATTTCATTAGGCTATACCAGGTACGTGAATTCTCTTGGATCTCGTAAAAAATCGTAGATATTTCATGAAGCTTTATGAGTGACACATTGTTTTAAAGCATTCTCGTTAATCCCGGAAATAAGGTCGCAGAGATAAATTCATAAAGACTCATCAACGTACCGACTATTTAAAGAAGCTTCAGCATTCTTTGAGAACGATCGTAGTAGCAGTTGAACGGGGAAACGTAGCCAACGAATATTTCACTCCTCGACTTATGTATAGTCGAAGACGCTGCGGGGAGGGATAAAAAAAAGGGGCGGGGGAGACAAGGTTGAGAGGATGTCATAGTATTAAAAAGGCTTTCTTTGTGGGAGTGTCCTGTAGAGAGATGGAGTGTCACTCACCTGTCCTCTCCGCCTGACGGCCTCGTAAGTGATCTTTCTGTCATGGTCAATTTTTCCTTTTCTCCTTCCTCCTCTTCCTCCTCCTAAGGCTTGTTCTTCTGCTTCTTCTTCTTCTTGTTCTTCTTCTTCTTGTATTACTTTGATTTTCTCTATTTGCTTCTTAATTCATTAACGGAAAATGGGTTTTCAATTTGTTCTCCTTTGAAAATAAAAATAAAAATATGCATCGTAAATGAGTCACGTTGGTATGTTGAACAATATCGATGGAAGATATTTGCCAGCTAAATTATCAAGTGGGACATATATATTATTTTTCTGTGATCAGAGATGGAATGTAACTCGCTTGGAGAAAGGTTTTGTCTAGAGAGTTTTAGTTTTGTCCGTCGGTGGAAGGCGTGTGTATTAAATGACGTTTGTATGTACACGTTTGATGCATGAGTATGTTTAGGAGACAAACATTCTTCTTGAGGAGAGAGGCGAGAGTGTATTCACCTAACAATGTTTAGCCTTTCATGACCACGTCAGTTTATTTTTCCCGTGATTTTGAGGACACAAAATGCGATTTTATAATGATCTCGGAAGATTTTTTAATGTTTATTTATAATCCACCTTCCTGCTCAAAATTGACTTACCTTTCATTTCGGCAAGGAGCAAGTTGTGACATACATCGTTGATTTTCAGACCTTCTTTCTACTTGCTCTGAATTTGTTTCTTGTCCTTTTCATGTGTTTTTATTTTTGCCCTAAATCATAATAAAAACTTCAAACCCAGTTAAAATTTTCATAGTAGTGAAGGAATAAATCTTTGGAAAGGAAAATGCGTAGTACCTGGATGAAGTTGTCATTGGTAATAGTTATATTGATTCCTTGTTGTTAGAGATCAGTCCAGGGAAGTCAACCCGAGGAATTCAAGTATAGATTGACATATGCTTCCAAGTTTCTAGCACAGGAGAATCATCGGGCGTTATTTGCAGTGAGGTTATTTACATCAAGCGGGTTTATTCTGCGCTTGCATCCCGGTAACTAAATTGATGATAAATATGTCTGCACGGTATATAAGTGAGTGAAAATACTGCAATTAGAATTTCTTTGCTAAAGATAGAGAGACGAATTCGGTGTAAAAAGTGAAACGTTTCTATTATAATATTTACATTGTCTTTACATTGCCCTGATTTTGATAATACTGTAGATACTAAAGAAAGGAGTAGTCTCTTAACTTTTCAGTATTCGTTCTGTTGGACCTTTCAAGTTCATCCAGCTGAATAACATTAACGCTAACGTTTCACACTAAACGGTTTTTATAAGTTAAATGTATGGATAAATGTGGACTTATCTGGGTTCAATATTTACATAAATAAAGACCACGTCATTCTGGGGGTCTTCTGCTCGATACATTCCTTATTCCAGAGAGAGAGAGAGAGAGAGAGAGAGAGAGAGAGAGAGAGAGAGAGAGAGAGAGAGAGAGAGAAAGGAAATTAACATGGCCAGAAGTTAAGTTTTAAAGCAACGTGTAATTCACGAACAAAGGGAATGGTAAGGTAGATAGAGAGAGAGAGAGAGAGAGAGAGAGAGAGAGAGAGAGAGAGAGAGAGAGAGAAGGGAGGGGGAATTTACGTGGACAGAAGTTTGAAAGCAACGTGTAATTCACGAACAAAGGAAATCAGTAAAAGAGAGAGAGAGAGAGAGAGAGAGAGAGAGAGAGAATGGTTTCATCTGACTTCAGCTAAATCTAAACTTAACTCATTGGTTAAAATGTCAGTGTAATATCCACATCAGGTAGCGACGTTCATCCCATTATACGTAGTAAATCATCGTTATTTCTAAGCAAAGGTCAGTCGTTGTTTTGCATCATACCGAAGGTGCTGTATTACAGCTGTGTCACATCCTCCATGGTTACGCCAGGTGACTTACAATCAATCAGTCATTCAGGTTGCGAATGCTGAAATCCTTTTGAGAAAAATATTGAATTAATGCTGCCCTAGGGAATATACTGTACAATGCAAGATCACTTTTTACCAGATATGCATATCGATGCATATCAGTTAACAGATATGCATGGAGATGTAAATAATCCCAGTACACTCGTAACTTCTCGTTCCTATCATGATTCGAACCGGCATCCGAAGCATCAGAACGAAGTTGTGTTACTGTCCTTGACCACGAGAAGGATTTAAATTAGTTTTTAAAGAATAAGTAATTCTTCTATAACGTTTAATTCTTTTGATGTAGAAGAAACTAAGACTTTCATAGCAATTGAAATTAGTCTTTACCAGAATAAAAAAAATGAATAGATAAAAAAATAGTTATGATGACTGACTTTTCTATTAATGAGAAAAGAAAGACGTAGGTTGTTAGAACCTGGTTTCTCATGGGATTGTATCCTCGGGCGTGCTAGTCTGACACATCTATTTCTTCATTAACCACTTCAATACAATTCTGCTGTAGTTCGAAAGTGCATCATATCTGATGATTTTAAAGTGGATGACGGGCATACATTCCTCTTTTCGTTGTGCCCTTATGCGTGGGCATTCGTGGTCTGTATTATGTTAACTTTTGTTTAGTTTTCTGTAAAAGAAAATCCGTTCATTCGCACTTTTCTATCTGCGCTTAAATCTCAAACACTACAGTGGCTAGAGGGCTTAAAATTGGTATATTAATCATCCACCCTCCAATCATCAGACATACCAAATTGCAGCCCTCTAGCCTCAGTTGTTGTGATTTTATTTAAGGTTAAAGTTAGCCATAATCGTTAAAAAAAGTTAAGTATATCTTAGTTTTACCAGACCACTGAGCTGATTAGCAGCTCTCCTAGGGCTGGCCCGAAGGATTAGATATTTTTTTACGTGGCTAGGAACCAATTGGTCACCTAGCAACGGGACCTACAGCTTATTGTGGGATCCGAACCACACTATATCGAGAAATGAATTTCTATCACCAGAAATAAATTCCTCTGATTCCGCGTTGGCCGAGCCGGGATTCGAATTTTGGACCACCGGATTGGCAGCCATGCGCGAAAACCACTCGTCCAGCGAGGAAATAGCCGTAATCGTGCGTCTGGCACCGCTATAGGTGCCAACAACACAGGCCACCACCGGGCCCTGGCTGGAAGTTTCATGGGCCGTTGTTGAGTTTCATACACCATACGCTATACAGAAAACTCGGTGCATTTTGTACTTGCTTTTATGTAAGGCTGGTATTCATGGTGAAGAGCGTAATGTTGTGCCAGTATACTTTCACAGTTCTCCAGTTCAGTGTAAGAAAATAAGAAACGAGTTCTTCAGAATAAGCAGCATCACTTGTCAGTTGGATAAAACCTACTAATTATCCATTATTACTCTTGCTTTCCCATATGTTGAGAGTGATACTTCTATTATTATTATTATTATTATTATTATTATTATTATTATTATTATTATTATTATTATTATTCAGAAGATGAAACCTACTCATATGGAACAAGCCCACCACAGGGGTAACTGACTGGAAATTCAAGCTTCCAAAAATTATCTTGTAATTAAATATATTTTGGGCGACGGTAAGGGTTAGTTCGTAGGATGTGATATGTTTGTAACAGCTGCCGGATGATATTGGTAATCATTGAATGGAAACTATCAATACCGTTTACCTCATTCATGTCTCATCATTTTTCTGAGTTATTTCTTAACTGCTGCTGTTTGTTGCATATAGATGCCCTCTCGTTTGTTCTTCCAACTTTTTTCATTTCTTTTAAATGTTTTTACGCGTGATTTACTGTAACCAACAAACTATGATGTCCTTATTGCACACGATTTGAGGTTTGATTTATGCCCAAAGCGAGTTTTCACCCCTACACTGTTGTTGATGGGTCACTGATGTAGCTTCACTTTCAATATTCCCTGTCCAAAGCTGTCATTTGTCTCCGCTGCGCAGTAATGCATTTTTCAATACGATTACCATCAAACATATTCGGTCATGGGACCGTGCTAGCATTTACGGCGTAATAAAGGCTAAACAGCTTTTGCAAGTAATCCCTCCGAAATATGGTCGGTTTAGAATGTAATGGTCTGTCATCAATTCCTTCGATTTTAAAGGTCATTTAGAATGGAAAAAAAAAGTGTATTTCCTGACGATGTTCCGATGTCAATTTCTTCGGCCTGACGGGCTTTTGGTTATGAATGCAAAACAGTGTTCCGCTGTCAACGAGTTTACCCATGATTAATGTGCCGCTCTGTATGGCATTATTGGACGGTTTTTCATATTTGGCTTGCTGTAATATTTTTCACTTGTTTTATATTTCGCGATGCATTATTATTGAACGAGAGCTTTTCGGTAAATGGCCCCTTTAAAGAAAGAAGCAAGGGATTTTGGGATCTACCGTCCCTCTCCTTAGGGCATAGTTTTGTAGATTTTGATTTCGTTATATTACATTGAGCAATCGTGAATGTTGAATTTGTGTTGATTGATGCAATGTTTTACGTCCAGTGCGAAAAGAGAAACTGCAATAACTGTATACTTACCTGTATGATATTCATTTCTCTCTTAATGATTAATATATCAGCGAACAAGTGCATAATTGAGTACGTTACTTTGTTTATTAAGTTTAAAGGGCTGCATTATTAACGTTTCCCCTGAATGAATAAAGTCTGTTTGTGTAATGTATGATATCAATTTGTACCCCTGCTGCAGCCGTATTTTTTTATGTTTTCTCATTTATGAAATGTTTAATCTGTCATTTGTTTTTTACGGGACACACATAGTATATTTATATGTATATATGGTTGTGTATATGTGTATACACACCTATATATTGTTTATATATACAGACGCATATATATACGTATGTACACTGCTGTAAGAGGTTTTTCCCTTCAGGTTTCATTCTTATTTTACTTAAAAAAAATGGCAGTGACTGTCCCGTTTTTACTCCGATAGTCTTTCATTTGTGGTTTATCGCAACTTAAGCCAAAAAAAAGAGAGAAACTTAGAACTGCAGGAGTATATGATTTTATACACTTGCATGTATACATATTGTATGTATAGTTTGCTGTTTCGGGTAAGATAAAGTTTAAAACGTGCCTACGTAAAATCAGAAAAAT
>NC_087203.1:84949908-84962408 GCF_015104395.2 Macrobrachium nipponense | reverse complement strand
ATATATATATATATATATATATATATATATAATATATATATATATATTACCGACATGGATGACCTTCGGTGTTAGGTGTCACATTTTGGTTTAATTTCCGTCACATTTTTAGGTAGTTGTATAAAAATTTTATTCCATGTTATACCTGAAAGTTTTTTTTTAAATACTCTTCAGTATATTGTGACGAAGTGTCAAGTATCTGGTTACTACACTTACCATGACCATTCATTTATTGTTACCTCACAAAAGCCAGACACCTGAACCCTCATCACAGGTACTAAACGACTGAATACTCTAAAGGCAACAGTGATCCCTTAACAACTTACCAGTATTGCAGAAAATCAGACTAAGTTCATCAAAATAGGTGTGAGGTAATCTTGTAAGTAATTAAATTAATCAACAAATTTAAAAGTCTAAGTATTTCCCTGATTTCAGAAGTCTAAGTACTTCCCTGGTTCTAAGTCACTTCAAGTTAATGAAGGAAAACAGATCAATTACCACTATGTTTCTACCTAACATCAATATAATCAAATGCAAATATACTGGTTAGAAATGAAAATACTTATACAAATTTTAAATACAAAAAATTTATTATTAAATTCAGAATTTATAAGTGAAATTCACAAATATCAGGGAAAATTGCTGTTATTTGAAAACAAAGTGAAGTTTAATTAATTCTTGAATCAAATTAAGTAAAATTAAATCAAAATTAATTTATCACAAAATTCAAGAAAATTAATTCAATCAAAATTCAAAAGCGTTAGGCAGTAATTGAAAATTTGAAATTAATTCACAAGTGCTAAACAATAATGAAACTTGAAAAGAATTCTAAGTAAATGCAAATTAATTCACAAGTGTTAAATTTAATTAAAGGTGCAATGATTAAGCAATGAAAATGGTTGTAAACATTTAAGAAACTTCATCCCCATTAATTTTGTAACAAATTTTGAAAAACTCTCCCTGCACTGGTCCAAACTAGAACAAATAAAGCATATAAAAAACTGACAAAATATATGCCCATACTCTATCTTATAATGCTCGATAATTATGAAAATAGCCCCTGGGACATTTACATATCTATATGCTTAAGAAAAGCGTAAAGCAAAATACATCACCCACAAACAATATGGGTACAAAAACACATTCATGGATGCATAACCTTTGGATAAAGGCAAAGTTATACACGAACAGTTTTTTTTCACGTTGCTGAAAGAGATATATCAAATTCTGGTAAAAAACACAAATGAAAAATACGGCTTGTAACCAAGAATTGGAAAAAATAAAATTTGTTTCCCAAAGCACCGATAAAAAAAATTGAGAATAAAAATCCTTCAACTTTTCCCAGGTGGGTGAATAAACAATGGTTCTTGTTTCAAGAAATTTCTGTATATTCAAGACTGTAAATATGTTTCTATTATTATTCAAATTATCATGTTTGTAATTCTACATATTCAAAAATTAATACAGGTCAGCCCGAAAAACTATTAACTTGTTTGGACAATACCATAGGACAGCAGAAAAATGACAATATAGCGAAAGGAGTATATATAATATGTAAGCACCAAATCACGTATGGTACGTGATCTTAGAAAAACGAATGATAAAAAACATGCATGAAAATTATGCATCAAAATAGTAGTCAAAATTTCTTCTATATAAAAACCATTGCATAGCTTCCTAATGTATTACGACTACACAGACCAAAGGTATTCAGACCAAAGCTATTCACAAAGTAAGTGTTATTAACTTGGAAACCTCAGCAAAATACATCGATTTAGTGGAGTCCTGCATGGCTATTCTGAGACATTTCAAAATATGTTTGAAAAGGAAGATATATACCACGATTATTATTATTATTATTATTATTATTATTATTATTATTATTATTATTATTATTATTATTATTATTATTATTATTATTTATAAAGAGACACAACTGGAAGAAAAGTCACTGAAACGCGAGGAAGAGGAAACGGAGGTAAAGTAAAAGGCTAAAAGTGGGTGCAGTTAGAGGCCGATGGAACACTACTAACACCCTATCCTTCAGTAATGTGTACAGTACGCCACGCGAGGCGCACTGAAGGCAGTATACCCAACGGGATATAACGCCAGTGGATAGACCAAGAAAAAATTGGCAGCAGAATGCTTGACATACCAAATGAAGTAGTGTAATAACGAAGACATCACTGATCTGACAATAATTTGCAAGTTTTATCACAAGTAACTGAACATTTTCATAGGAGGTGCAAGTCAATCGCATGATATACGAGACGGTACGAGGCGAGGTTGCAATCCACACTCTCTCTCTCTCTCTCTCTCTCTCTCTCTCTCTCTCTCGTCAGGATTGTCTTGATTTGCCGAGGCAAAGACAGTATACCAAAAAAAGGTGGTGCCATTTAATCCCATTGAGATTTTTCTATAACTAAATTCAGTCTATTTCAAAGTCATCAAGTATTTAGCTAAAGAATTCTTTTCGGACTTTTCAAAGTGTGATAGTATTAAAAGCCTTCACTAGCCTAGCAAAGTCTTTTCTAATCTAACCTGGATTTGCCAAACCTACCCAGAATTATTTAAACCTATTCAGGTCATTTCTAATTTGTCCATTTCATAACTATACTCTGTTTTTTCCATCTGTCCAACCGCCTGTGGTATTTTCGCATGGTAACACTGCGTCCCAGGCTTTAAATAGTTACGCTATGTGTAAGTTTTAGGTAAATAAAAGGATATCTGGGTGTTCATTTGCAACTGAAAAGTGTTTTAATAATTTACTGTATGCGAATTACACCGTTAATATTCGAAATAGGATATTATTTAAAGCCCGGGACGCAGTGTTACCATGCGCAAACACCACAGGCGGATGGACAGATGAAAAAAAAACAGAGTATAGACTCAGCGGGTTTCTTTAATCTCTCAAAATCTTTAATAACTTGCAATGCATGAATAAGAGTATCATATTGCAGCAATGGAATGAAGATGCTGAAGCCAAATCCATGCATTGAAATAACGATTTATATATATATATATATATATATATATATATATTTATATATATATTTTATTTATATAAGCAACGCCAAGAATATCGTGAATGAAAACCAATGCTATGAGTACGTTCACTGCATAAAAATGACGGGTGAACAAAGCTGTTATTGGGCAACATAAGAAGCAAACGCCATGTACAACATTTCAGTTTACCTGATTGCGAAACATACAATTGCGACATGCACTTGCAATACCTCCATGAAGGACCCTGCAAATGTTATATATATATATATATATATATATATATATATATATATATATATATATATATTATATATATATATATATAAGGAGATACGTAGATAAAGTAAGCGTGATTATTGCTTCTAACTGCCTAATTTAAATCTTTAAAATTGCTCGGGGCAACATAATTCTGAAGCTAGGAAATAAACTAAGTTATTTTGGTTGATAAACGATATACTAAAGCCTTCGTAACGTAATAATAATAATAATAATAATAATAATAATTTATTCAAAGTAATGGCTACTTCAGCAGCGTTGCGCTTGTATAGATTCTTCTCTATTTTCCGAATAGCGGCTTTTTCTGTGCTACTTAAATAGTCTAGTAAAGCGTCTATGGAGGTCATTCTCAAATGCAAGGTCAAGAATTTGAGAATAACCTCTATAGGGGCTCTACTGGCTTGTTGAAGTAGCACAGAAAAAGCCGCTATTCGGAAATTAGAGAAGAATATTTACAAGCGAAACGCTGCTGAAGTAGCTTTTACTTTTAATAAAGTATGCTCGAGAGAGGGTCTGCTTCCCAAGTATTAGTAAGATATAATAATAATAAACTACATAGCAAACACGACAATTTACAGAGAATAGTACTAAATGGCTGGCTCTGCTCCTCCATTTTATGGAACTAACGATCTCCTGGTTCATATGTGTAGGTTTTATACTACCTCCTTTTAGTTACCAGTCAAGCAATCTACCTTTGGTCAAGTTTTCGTAAATATCTACACATACGTTTTTGCTTACCCATGCTATCAAACAGACAAATTACAACCTTACCAAAAACGCATAACCTCCTTGGTACATATAATCAAGGTGGATAAAAATGCAGAGAAAGAGGAGGGTTGGAATTAAACGGATAATATACGGATTGTTGCGGCTAAATTTAATAACAAACAGATCCTTTTGTACAACAAAGCTAAACATAAATCGGAAGATAAAGGTCATTAGCTAAGTCAATAGATGAAAGGCTCCTGTTTCCCTAATTAAAAATGTTAATAATTATATATATACAATGTATATAAATATATATACATATATATATAAAAAATATGGATATATATAAATAAATATATATATGTATATATATATATATATATATATATGTGTATATATATATATATATATATATATATATATATATATATTCTTCTAACAGTTATTACTTTTTCTTATTACTGATCATTTGGGCAGCAATGTGACTTCTGATTGTTCGTGATTATTGGGAATGTTCGTGAATATTAGGAATAACGAAGATCAGTGTATATATATATATATATATAATATATATATATATATATATATATATATATATATATATACATACATAATAGTATGTAACATACAATTATTAATTAAATTTATTTATTGGTTGGGTACAGTATATAACCAACTGGAAGAATTTGGTATTGATTTACAAGGACCCAGTGAAGAGAAGCAAAAGGGATAATACAAAATTTGATTTTATGAACACATATATATATATATTTATATATATATAAATGTATAGTATACATGTATGCGTGTATGTCTATATACATACATACACTATATATATACATACATACCATACATATATACATATATATATATATATATATATATATATATATATATATAATTTATTTATATATATAGTTCAAGGTTCTTCTAAACAAGCGATGCCTTCTTAGCATGATACAAACGCCTATCTACACAAATAATCGTAGAAAAGGGAAACAAAAATAAATAACGCCACACACTCCACCGCAGTGGGTGTAGTATACCGCTCTTCTTTGCAAAGGGTAAAATCCTATACGAAAAGAGAGATAGGGCGTGGTCATGGGGAGGCCATTAGGCACAGCCAAGATCAATAATTTGTTGTCCATTTGGACAGTTATCGTATTTTATCAGTATTATTATTATTATTATTATTATTATTATTATTATTATTATTATATATAACTATTTGCTAATTTTATGAAATTGTATCAAATAATGACAAAAAATACACTATACTATATTATACGATTATTATTTTATTGATAATCATTTGGGTAGCAACGTGACTTGTGATATTTTTCAAGTATTATGTAAAACGAAGACCAGTATTTTCTCTTTTTTTTTCTTAGAAACAAGCTTCTTTTTTATTCAAATAGCAATGGTATTGTCCTCTCATATACCGGACAACAAGATCATATCTTTTTCTTATCTGAGCAGAAATGCCATTGTCTTTTCCCATTATGAAAATATATATGTCAATATACTTATTTCTTTATTATGGGAAGAGCGATGCGGTTTTCTATTCAAACGGGGATATTGAAAATTAAAATATTTATCTGGCTGTTTGTTAGACCGTAGAGCAACGGATAAACAAATTTATTTTAATTCGCCAACAATGTTATTCATTTATACCAGAGACAATAAAGATCACTTTTTTTTTTTTTTTTTAGCAGTCATCTCGCATCAGACAACAAAAACTATTATCTCTGCTTTCCTGCTCATTTCAGCTTTAATGCGGCTGTCCTTTCACTCAAGGGCCATCGAAGAAAATAAGTAAAATATTAGCAGAAGTTTCTCGGCGCATTCGAGTTTTTTTTTTTTTTTTTTTTTTTGTGCAGCGTATAATCAACGCCGCCGAAAATAGATCTATCTTTCGGTGGTCTCGGTCTAATGCTGAATGAGCCGCGGCCCATAAAACCCTCAGCTGGTCGGGGTGGCCTGTGTTGCTGCGCTGCCAGAAGCACGATCATGGTTAACTTTAACCTTAAATAAAATAAAAACTACAGAGGTTAGAAGGCTGCAATTTCCTATGTTTGATGATAGGAGGCAGTTCGTCGTTGGGCAAGTGGTTTACGTCCTAGCCTACCAATACTTGACTGACTGACTGACTGACTGAACACTGCAAAATACCGTCAGAATAACTATGGTTAACGACAGCAAAATCTGGTGTCTGCTTAAATTATTCCTTCGCACAAAAAGCAGGAACTCAAAAACATTCTTCCGTAAGGGTATGCCGGCAGTTATTGAAAAATGACTCTGTTCAACAAATCGCATGAATTCGACCATATAAACAAAAGGCGGCTCGTCTTCTTGGCCCTAAATAATGACGAAATATTGGCTTCATCTTTTCACCTGATCCACATTATTAAGCACGACTAACCTCAACTGCAAGAGACAAACTTGTAAGTTGATCGTTTAAACGAAAGTAAGTTGAATGTTTGGATTCCGAATTTTTCCACGTTTATCAGATTGCTGTTGCTTAGTGTATCTTATTTATCATTATTCTATTTACTTATTTAGAGAGAGAGAAGAGCGACTAGCGAGAGCAGAGAGAGCACGAGAGAGACGAGAGAGAGAGAGAGAGAGAGAGAGAGAGAGAGAGAGAGAGAGAGAGAGAGAGACATGGAAGATTTCCAAATGGCCTCAGGTTCCAGGCCGTCTGAGAACACAGCCTTTCTGATTTTCCATTTCTTCTCTTTCCCTTTTCATCATCTAAACTACGGGAAGTGAATTGTATACGGTCTGTCATCCGAAGAAAATTTCTACGTAAAGCCCTTCTCAAAGGCCTATTTATCTCAGGTATTTGACTTTATATTTTGAATTTTGTTTATTTTATTTTATTTTTTTAACATCCTTCTCGTCGGTCGTTATACGTTATTACTTCGTGCGTGAGCTCAGCTTATGCATTGAAATCAATACAAACTCACTCTCTCTCTCTCTCTCTCTCTCTCTCTCTCTCTCTCTCTCTCTCTCTCTCTCTGTGTTTTGCATGTATCGATTAACACAAAAATATGCGTTCAATAAAATAAAATTGATTGATTTGTTAGTTCTTACTGGCGTTGCAACGACGAGGTTATTGACGCCGTCAATGAATAAAAGTCCTTATAATCACAATACATATGTATGTGCATGTACTTGTATATACATACACACATAAACAAACGAACACATATATTACTATATAAAAATAGATATATATATATATATATATATATATATATATATATATATATATATATGTCTATATATATGTATATATATATATATATCATATATTATATATATATATATATGTATAGTATATATATATATATACATATAGATATATATATAGTCTATATAATATATATATATATATATATATATATATATATATATATATATATTATATATATATATATATATGTGTGTGTGTGTGTGTGTGTGTGTGTGTGTGCGTGTGTGTGTGTGTGAGTGTGTGTGAGTGTGAATTTGAGCTACTTACATCTGCGAACCGACTTTCACATTAAATCTCTTTACTCTCTTGTAAATCATCGATTTTCACGGAATATTTGATGTAATCATATGGTTTCGCATAAAGGGAACGTTCCCATAAAATCAATCCACCTCTATTAACAACACCGCCTTGACTGATTTTTAATAATATTTAGTGATAACATACTTATCTATTAGTGCTATTAGAATTTTTCCGACAATATTTTTACAAAAGCTAAAGAAAATCCCAGAAACGGAAGAAAATCTCAGTAACTCAAGAAAATCCAAGAAACTAAAGAAAATGCCAGAAACTCAAGAAAATTCCAGAAACTGAGGAAAATTTCAGTAACTGAAGAAAATTCCAGAAACTGAAGAAATTCCCAGAAACTGAAGAAAATCCCATAAACCGAAGAAAAATCTTAGTAACTGAAGAAAATCTCAGTAACTGAAGAAAATCTCAGTAACTGAAGAAGATTCCAGAAAATGAAGAAAATCTCAGCAACTGAAGAAAATCTCAGTAACTGAAGAAGATTCCAGAGAACAACCAAACAAAAACAAAATTGAGACTGTCAAAACAAGACAAACGCACAACGTCCAAATGTTCACTGACGAATGCAAAGGCACGCTGTCACAGGACAGCATTGTCAAGATGATCCCCCTTGCCGAGGTATTAAATATTTGAAGGGACTAATGTCTTTCACTCAGATGACGTTCATTTAACAAAGGCAGCATCGCCAATGTTTGACTAACTGTTCGTCAGATCTGATTGAGAAGACGGGTTTTGGAAGTTTATTTATTGATCCTTGTCTTTAGATGGGGACAAAATAATGGTGTGTGTATATATTTATAATATAAATAAATATAAATTAAATAAATTATTATATATTGGTATATATTATATATATTATTATATGGTATATATATGTTGTATAGTATTTATATTAATATTTATTTATCATTCGAGCTACAAATGTCCTTTAATATCTAATTCACGTCTAACCTCGGTAAGTTGATATATTTTTCATATATGTACCGAAGGGGAATTTTTTAGTTGATAATAATTTCGCCCCCTCATGGGATCGAACCACCGTCCAACAGACAGGGACGAAATCAGGACGACATTGACGTTACCAATTCAGCTAACAGTGAGGCTAATAAATTTATACCGATTCTGACCTTACAAATCACCATCGAACTCGGTTTTTTCGTAATTAGAATCGATATGAAACCCCCCTCTACCATGTTAGTCAATTCGAACGTTTGACGAACGTAGCCATGTTATGAATAATTATCTCATCACCGTGATTCATATAAATCATTCGAGCTACAAATGTCCTTTAATATCTAATTCGCTCTACCTCTACCGTGATTCATATAAATATTCCGAGGTAGAGCGAATAGATTTATATGAATCCCAGTGATGTGATAATTATTCATAACATGGCTACGTTCGTCAAACGTTCGAATTGGCTAACATGGTAGAGGGGTTTCATATTGATTCTAATTACGAAAAAACGGAATTCGACGGTGATTTGTAAGGTCAGAATCAGTATAAACTTATTAGCCTTACTGTTAGCCGAATCGGTAACGTCAATGTCGTCCTGATTTCGTGCCTGTCTGCTGGACGGTGGTTCGA
Organism: Macrobrachium nipponense; assembly: GCF_015104395.2. Taxonomy (NCBI): domain Eukaryota; kingdom Metazoa; phylum Arthropoda; class Malacostraca; order Decapoda; family Palaemonidae; genus Macrobrachium; species Macrobrachium nipponense. The sequence goes on along the minus strand of NC_087203.1, from coordinate 84,953,263 downwards.
TCCCATGAGGGGACGAAATTATTATCAACCAAAAATTTCCCTTTCGGTACATACATATGAAAATATATCAATTACGAGGTAAAGCGAATTAGATTTTAAAGGACATTTGTAGCTCGAATGATTTATATGAATCACAGTGATGTGATAATTATTCATATATATATTATATAATATATATATATATAGTATATATATATTATATAATATATATATCTATATATATATATGTTGTAGGAAGCCCACTACCATTTGGAAAATTTTTTAAGTTTTTATTTAAGCTTTCGAAGAGTGCATTCTCTCCCTCTTTCAGAAAGAAAAAAAAAGCTTCCTGCAATATAAAACAGTATTTAAATCTTTGTGATATATATGTGTATGCATGTATGTATGTATATTTATATCTATTTGCACACACACACACACATATATATATATATATATATATATTATATATATATATATATATATATATATATATATATATATATATAGTATATTATATGTGTGTGTGTGTGTGTGTGTGTGTGTGTGTGCAAATAGATATAAATATATATATACATATATATATACACATACTATATATGTTTACTAGTTAGGGTAACTGTCTCTTGAGAAAGAAGTCCCGGGTTCGATCCCTGACACAGCTCGAAAGACTTAGGAACAGTCTTTCGACCTAAGCAGTGAAACAGTTACTTAAGAATTTTGTCAAGTGTAGTGGGTCGCCGCTAGGGTTGAGAGCAACGTGGAGCTAACAACTCATGCCAAAATACTTGCCGAGAATCTCAAGGCCAACAACTCCTGAAGCTTTACCTTCAATTATCATCTTACTACAAAAAACAATAGTCTGGTCTGTCTGCCAATTTATTAGCATTATGGGTTAAAGAGGGGTGAAGGAGAGAGGGTCTTTCCCTACTCAGTGACTACCTAACTAACAAGTCCGAGCCATTTTCGAATCGTTGCTGAATATGGTAAGATACGGGTGAAAATTACATCCGGGAAAACTACCCTCGGTTGGAAGTTTACGGTCAACAGCGAATTGTGAATTCTTACGTTCTGACAAGTAGGGCAGGTACAACAACATAGGAAATAACAAGAAAAGGAAATAAAAAGTTCAAGCGTTAGCTCGGCAAAAAAAAGAAAACAACAACGGTGTTGGATAACTCTTACTTTAGAGTACAGTCACATCGTCTAAGGCCGTGGCACCCGGCCCCACCGCCCGGTTACCGGGCCCCCTAACGAGTCATTATTATATAAAATATTAGATGAAATCTATTCCCACGGAACAGAAACAAAGGGACCAGTGACTTTGCAATTCAACCTCCCACCGCAGACTCCACACTGCAGCAGTAACTGAGCATGATACAGAGCCAGTGATTTTCATCGCCCCAGGGGAGGCGCAAACCCGCGACATCTGAGCGGCATGTCACGACGCTAGCCACGATACCAGCGAACCAGATAAGTGGGGAAAGACGTACAGGCAAAGGAATATAAAGCAGAACTTTTCTTGCTTTTTATATAGCCGAATGGAGAGCCCTTGTCTCCATCCTTCCCGGGGAAGGGATGAAAGATTAAACCTTCGGAGTGTTTGACTGATTTATTCACTGAATGAATAATTTGACACCTAACTCCGAAGGTCATATCTATATATATTATTATATATTGCTACTGTCAAAATGCATATTTCCCCTCTTCGATTGTATAAAATATTGTATATGAGATTTTGGCAACATTTTTTAGATTCCTGGATAACTTAGAGATAGGATGTTTTAAATGTGTGTTCAGATTTCGTATAACATAATGTAAAAAGAATACATATATATATAACGTAGAATGTAGAAAGAGAGATAAAGAGAGAGCTTATCTTTGTCCGTTCAAAGCTGGAGTTGTTTTTCCTAATCTGTCAACACATTTGATAAGCGAACTCGAATCGTCAATGTGTTTTGGGATTCTGTCATCAAGTAAGATAAGGGACTTCTGCTTCGGCCGATCGAATCGAGTCTTCACGTTGTTATCAAAACATGTCAATCTTGATTATCGCTCGACCTTCGTCTCGATCAGGTACGAACATTATTGCATACTGGTCTCATACGCGTATGTCTTTGTCAAAGCCACCTGCAGATTACACATTTTGTATGTAAAGTTGTGTAAGATTTTGAAGCTTATAGAAGAATTATTGGCCAAAAACATTTTGTGCCAGATCCACTGTCCAGCTTCCATAAGGAAGAGCATTTCATTAGATCTTCGATACTCGAGGCGTTCACATCTCTCTCTCTCTCTCTCTCTCGTCTCTCTCTCTCTCTCTCTCTCTCTCTCTCTCCATCGCATAGCACTTTTGATCTTAAAGTAACGTAACGATTTCGTATTGAATGGTCACTCGTAACTTGAGAATTTCATATTTGATATTTCTTAGAGTTCATTTAGTGTTAAATAGTGTTTTTTGTGGAATCTGAACAAACATTGTTTCGTAACGGCGCCTGGTTTTGTGTGTGTGAAACGAGCTGCAGCAAGAAAGAAAGAAGTTGGTATACCATAAGGTAAAGTGTGTTATATTTTTATTAGTTGCAACTAATAACTGATAGGAACAGTGGTTAGATAACAACTAATAACTGAACGGAACAGTGGTTTGGTAAAAACTAATAACTGATGGTACAGGTGGTTTGAGAGAAACTATTTACGTTTTTACACATTGCAAATTTTTGTGTTTTGTGTTTGTTTCATTTTTGTGGCATTTGTTCATTTTCTTATTGAAGTGTGCTTTTTATTTCATATTCTGTATGATTGATACTTTTTGATACTTTTGATACTGTCCACATTTTTCTGTATTTTCACTTGCATTCACAATTTGGATCAGGACTGACATTCAAGAGTGTTGAAAATGGCAAAATCACTTCCATTATCATTGCAAAACTAAAATATTCAATTATTGTGTCGGGAAAGATGTACGTAAATCGATGCACACAAATGAAGTTATGATACATATGGCTATAATACTGACATTATAACGCTTGTGCTAATAATTATACATTTGACATTATCATTATGAATGAGAATATAATGCACAAAAGATGCGTAACGTCTGCTGTGTTTCTTGTATACGCCTGTTTGGCGCGCAGATACATACGTTTGTTGCAAGGAAATTAGCCGGCCAGGTAAGAAGGACGGTGTGTGCGGACCCGACACAATAACTGAATATTTTAGTTTTGCAATGATTATGGAAGTGATTTTGCCATTTTCAATGTCAGTCCTGATCCAAACATAGTTGATTGTACCATGACCTCCGTTTCGTTCGCCTCGTGTCAGGCACTACATTTCCACTCGCAAGAACTATTGACCTGTCTGTCTGTTGTTTGAATAAATG